>NC_088374.1:16732904-16812904 GCF_034508935.2 Berghia stephanieae | reverse complement strand
GAAAGGGGGGGGGGGGGAGAGGATTAATGATCAGATAATCAAAATGAACTGTTATTTATAAGTAAATTGACAATCATAGGTAAAAATAAGTTATAAGTATTCCGCTGAACTTTATATAGATCTTAACATATTTTTATACTTTTTATTAACATACGTAAAACCTCCCGATTATTGTAAGGAACAGCTGATTGTTACATGTCACAGAAACAGCATCTAATTAATCAACCAACGTTCTGTTTTCTTTTTTTTTTTCACCGGTGGAACTTCACTTGATAATTCTGGAGCAGTTTGCATGAAATGTTTTTTAACCACATATCTCATTTGAGCCCTTTCACGGCTTATTCGGCAGATTCCATTTGCATTGAGACAATGCTTGTTTTCAGTATGACCATTCATCTGAGGAAAGAAAAAAAATCATTAGTTATTATTGATAATGATAATGATGATGATGATGATGATGATAATTGGTGATGATGATAATAATAATAATAATAAGAAGAAGAATTGTAATAATGAGTTATAATATATTATTGATTGTTAGTAATAATACGATAGTGATCGCCTAGATGCCTGCTAATAATAATAACGTAATAATTTTCCTTTAAAATATAGCTCTAAATGCCCGTTATTCAAAATGGAATCCGCCTATATACCCACTCTGAAATATTTTTAGCAAAAATAAGATAAAGAAGTTTACTGTAGCATTTGCGGCCAAAAAAAAATTGATTTATCACCGGTCTGCGAGAGTCTTACTTGACACCCAGACAACGCCCCAAAATACTTTCAATTCATTTCAAATTTACTCCACCTCTCCAGCAATTTCATCCCATGACCTCCAAACTGCTTTCTATCCATGGGGTGCCAATCAGATGTTTACAATTACCCATTTCCAACTGGCTGCTGAAAAAGGACAATTATAATTTCAATCGTCCACCAGTCGGTCATCGGCAAAGTCAAATAAGCCCTTCCCACTCAAATCACATAACCCCTCGATTGTTCGGCCTTGTAGCGCAGTCCACCGGGCTTTTGATGTTACACAATCATCCGCCACCTTTGATCACATCGCTTTTTGATGATGTCATAATATATCTATCTACCCTCTTTTCTCACGCCCATTGACTGTATCAACGGGCGATGAAGAAGAATATATCGAGGGAAGGTGCGAATCGTGAAGACGGAATGGCAAATCGGTGTAAGTTATAGGTTCAAAGTTCAATGCAATAAAAATCGTTCCGTGCTAAAAATGTGCGTACATGAGTTTTATACACACACACACACACACACACACACACACACACGCTCTCTCTCTCTCTCTCTCTCTCTCTCTCTCTCTCTCTCTCTCTCTCTCTCTCTCTCTCTCTCTCTCTCTCTCTCTCTCTCTCTCTCTCTCTCTCTCGTGTGTGTGTGTGTGTACTACTACTACTACTACTACTACTACTACTACTACTACTACTACTACTACTACTACTACTACTACGATTACTACTATTACTGCGCTATCATCATCATCATCATCATCATCACCATAAAACAACAACAACAACAACAACAACAACGTTGTCACCACCATTGGACTCGTGTTCTTATGTCTCTGGAGTTTGTCTGAATACGGGACTATTTTGTTAGCCAACAAAGAATTAGACAAGATGTGTTTACACATTCATTGTGCAGAAACCTGTCATTACAAATCGGTTAAATAAATGCTATATTAAAAGTAGATTATTACTCTTATATTTACTACCATGTGTTCCATGTGTTAGGGTAACAAAACTCAGATAACGTCAATTTGAATTTTTTAAACAATTAAAAATATTTTTCAGGTTAATTTTAAATAGAAAAATATACATTTTTCAAGAAAGAATAAAGTATACTCACCATTTCTTGATATCAATGAAAATAATTGCGTCTTGAAGATGAAAATGTAGCCGTTATATCCATATAAAATAGAAAAATATAGAAGTGTATGGTCAGCAATTGCAGTGTAAAAATGAACGATTTTACGAAATCTGTCATATAGCCTGACTGACAATGAAATCCAAGCGGTGCATTCTATCGGCAGGGATAAATATAGGCCAGTTCTCACGTTCTGGACATCTGTTATGACGTAACCACACGGTGGTCTCCCCGTCATCGACGGTGGGTCGTTCTCATTGGGGGTGAGGCAGTAGTAAACTAAAGTGAAAGATTTCTAGTGTAATAAACGGCTGTGGTTTCCTCGTATCTTTCCTCATTTTGTGTCCGTTTCCTCGTATCTTTCCTCATTTTGTGTCCGTTTCCTCGTATCTTTCCTCATTTTGTGTCCGTTTCCTCGTATCTTTCCTCATTTTGTGTCCGTTTCCTCGTATCTTTCCTCATTTTGTGTCCGTTTCCTCGTATCTTTCCTCATTTTGTGTCCGTTTCCTCGTATCTTTCCTCATTTTGCGTCCGTTTCCTCGTATCTTTCCTCATTTTGTGTCCGTTTCCTCGTATCTTTCCCAATTTCAGGCGGTGTCCGACTACGTAATCAAGGTGCAAAGGCCCCAGGATAAAAAGGAAGTTTTATTTTACAACGATCGCTATTGTCGATTCTCCGTCGAGGAAGGTAAGTTTTTTTTTTTTTAAGTGAAGGCGATATCATTTTTTAATGTATAAAGATATCTATGGTCACCTGGAACAACTACAAAAGATGTCATGGCACTAGTCTATCACAAAGTACTTTCCACCAAATGTAATCGACCCAGCTACCCATTCACTGCTGGGTGGACAGGTGGGGGGGTCAGAAAAAAATATCTCGATTGCACCTAGGATCGATCTTGGTCCATTTCCATGTGAAGCAAGTGCTCTACCAACTGAGCTATCGGGACCCCCAATGTCTTGCAAAGGATTGCCTTTAATAATAAACCAAACAAACGTTGAAATTGATTTTAGACTTAAAATATGCATCGGAAGGTTGAGGTTTCGGCTGATAGCATACATGCCGAATCTTACGAATTTTTCGTGATTTGACGAATTTTTCGTGATTTGACGAATTTTAGACATTTCATGGCGAAATTCGAAATTTTGTGGAAAATTACGAATTTTTCATTCTTAGAATACTTAAATGATAATAACTACTACTACTACTACTACTACTACTACTACTACTACTACTACTACTACTACTACTACTACTACTACTACTACTATATTAATGATAAGAAAAATAATAATAATAAATAGATTGTTGTTCATATACAATTTCAGAAATTACGAATTTCCTTGCCAAATTACTAAAAATTGATATTAAAATTACCAAATTTGAAGTTTTCAATTTGGCAAGTCTGTGATAGAATTACCCTTAATTTTTAAAAAATGGTTTGAAAGTTATTCATATATAAATATGTAAAACATGGTTAAATTTGTCAATAATTCTGTGCTCGTTGGCAAGAATCTAACGATGGGTATACGGAACAATTTTGACCCTCAATCCTTTCTATCTTTTTTTTTTTCTCTTTAAAATTTTAAATTTTAACTTTTTTTTTTTCAAGGATAGATTTTTAATGGCTTTTTTGTTTTTTTTTTCCCCCACAGATTTTCAAAAACTATGGAGAGGGGTGGGAGTGGACGGCCTGGATGAGGCCAAGATAGAGGACTATCTCACCAAACAAGGGATCTCGTCCATGGATGCCACCACTCTGAAAAAAGTTGTAAGTCTTCTATTTTTGTTTTCATATTAAAAACCTCCCATTACTTATCCGAACCAGCGACCACCTGAGCTCTAGCCCTTAGGTCTAGAAAACCCTCCCAAAAAACTAGAGCTTTCATATATCGCAATATCCACTAAATGTGCTCAAAGCGCTTTACAAAAGGTCCGTGATAAACGGCAACACGTAAGGTGTAGAACGATACATGACGCCTGTTCGGCGATATTATAATTTTTTCCGACAGAGACAACGCTGTTGACAGTCAGGTATTCATTTAACACCTTGAGTACGGTGAGAGAATGTGAGTAAAGTCTTTTCCAAGGACTCAACTATGCGCAGAGCGAGGCTCGAACCCAGGACGAAAGCGAGTGTGGTGCCCCAAGACCACATAGCCGTACAACACACTGAAGCTCTCCTTAGTTACCAGGGTTGCCAATTCATTGTTTTTCAAGCCCAACTCTGAAAACATTGTCATTTTTAAAAAAATGTTGTTTGGCATGGGAAAAATTGTCTGTATTTTGTGGTGTGTTATGCCAAAGGCAGTGCATACAAAGACGGATAGGGAAGACACTTTTTTTTTTTTAAATTATTATTATTATTATTATTATTTAAAAATATTTATTTTATTTTATTTTATTTTATTTTTGTTAAAGACGCTCATTGATGGCCAGTCAATAAGATAGTTTATTGCAAACTCTTTAAATCATATTTATATACCACAGACTTAGTAATATATAACATGGCAGTATAGAAATATACATAAACAAGAATATACGTTGTGTAATATAACGTCAATACGTTAATTGTAATTCTGTAAATTTTTTCTGCCACTCTCTTCCTTTTTACTGGCGTTTATATGACCTTAATGTGTTGCAAGCGCCGTAAAACCCTTAAAAACAAAAATCAAAATAATTGTGACATTATTTAGAAGTAATGAAATGAAATTCAGTGAATGATTCATGCAAAGGGCAATAACTCAATAATACACCATAATATAGTGGAATCCTGATTTTATTTTTGGGGTATTTTTGTCAAAGCCTCGGTCTATTCGGTTATAGATAGTTCGAAGATGACGTCACTCAGGTCTTTGTTATTGTTTTTTGCCATCCGCGTTTATGAGTACTTCTCACTGAACTGTTTTAACACGACTATAAACGTTCATGGATACACACAGTTTTGTGTGTTGGTCCGTTATACTTCCGGATGGCAATGTTGTGAGCTTTTTAGCCAAGCGCATACTATCTATAGTGATAATAGACCTGCCCACCATTACGAAAAATTCGTAAAAATTATCAATTTTTAGCTCTTGTGTCAGAACTTCATTCACTTCTCTAAGTCATCAAAACTGATTGAAAATGAAAGCTGATACCAGAGTAAATAATTTTAAAGATTTCGAAGTGATATTTAATTTAATCTTTTTGAGGAAAAAATTGTTGATTTTTAAAGCTTATTAGAGCGACTGCTACTTTATATCCCAGAAAATTTACGAATTTTTAGATTTTCAAGTTGGCAGGTCTGTAATAATGGAATCATATACCTGCCAACCCTTCCACTTTTGGCGGAATCATTCCTATTTTCACTCTTCCATATTGTACTATTCCGCCATTGTCTCTAGAATTCCGATTTACAAAAATGGTGATATTGCTAAACATAAAAAAGAGCAAAGAGGGGGGGGGGGGGGGGGGGGGGGGGGAGAGTGGGGAAAGAGGTGTAATACCTATTTTTTTTGTCTCAAATTCCTATTTTTAGTTGTCCTGATTCCACTTTTGGAATGTGAAGGGTTGGCAGGTCTGTGGAATACAGGCTTTTTGACTCTTATTGTTAGATCATGGAAGGTTGAGGCGGTGGGTACTCGTGTAAATCAGCATTTCTTTTTGGGCAAACTGGCCTGACTGGTCGAGTCTTTCAGACAAAATTGGCCCTTGTGATTTTTCGCCAATGCAATATGGAGGACGCTCTTTTTATAGGAACATTCCAACGCTCTTGGAACAAACTTCCAAAGGAATTTATGGCATTGGTCATGGACAGAAATGTTTTTAAAAAGCATCTTAAAACTTTCTTCTCCGAATTGTTTATAATCCTATTATTATTATTATTATTATTATTATTATGATTATGATTATTATTATTATTATTATTATTATTATTATTATTATTATTATTATTATGATGATGATGATGATGCTTATTTCCCAATTGTAAAATACATTCCTGGCCTGTAATTAAAAATTTTTTTTTTCCGATTTGTGACCCTTCGTCTCAAAACGGTATTAAGTCTGATTGGTTGAGATGTTGAAAATTGAATTTATAGCCAGAAATATCAGACTTGTGTTGAGTTTATTCGATTTATTGAGGAGAATGGATACCATATTTTAGGGTGCTAATGCTAACGATTTATAATTTTGACCAATTTAACACTAAATTAAACTTTTAAGCATATGATTCATTCCGACATAATACCGTTTTGAGACGATGGGTCACATTTGGTTATTGATAATAATTATTATTGTTTCTCTAATTTTAATGTAATAAATTTGTAATATCTTTTGTTTTCAAACATCTACCTTCATCTCCTTACACCTCTATTTCACAGTCCAAAGTACCAAGGCGGAAGGGAAAGCAGAAGAACCGAGTATTCAAGAGACACAACGACCATTTACAAGGATTGCTACAAGATTACAATACGACAAATGTAGGAGAGAACAAGACGAGTTGAAGGAAGTATGGAGGAGTATGTGTATCGTGTATGTGTATGTGCCGTTGATTGGATGGGTGTCGGGGTTGGTGTGTTGTGTGTGTGTGTGTGCGTGTGCGTGATTGGATAGGTAGTAGTTGATGATCTGTGTGGGTGGATGTTGATTGGTGAGACATGCATGGGTGCAAGAGTGCCGGCTACAGCCGGCCTGCCGGCCGATTGGATTACTGAAAACGTCGCCGGCTTTTTGCGATTTGGATTTGATTGATTTTATTTTTTTTTTCTTTTGTTTAGGTCCCAACAATCGGGTCGGAAATCTTGCAGTCCGTGAATCTTGCAGGCTTTTTCAGATTATATGTCTGGTCATAAGTAGACTTGCAGGCTTTTTGAGGTCCAGTTGGTTGCACCCATGGACATGTACGCAAAAGTATGGGTGATTTTGGTAAAAAATATTTTGTCAGTGAGATGTATTCCATATTAGCATTTGTAACTAAAAGTTTGGGAGAAAATGTTATTCGTTATTCAGATTGTAGCCAAATTGAATACAAATGCTAGATCAATTCTCAGCAAAGGCAGATGAGATTTTTAATTCTCCACTTTGAGAGGCCAATTTTCATCTTTCATCCACACTTTATTGCCGAATATCATTTGAAAAGCTTAAAATGTGAGGAATCCGATCTGGATATTGTTTCAAAAACATAAAACAATAAAAAAAAAAAAAATCAAAATATGGCAACTCCGCCATCACAAAATAGTGAAGATAGAATTCGGCAGTTTAGTGAAAAGTTTAGATTAAAAAGAACTAATTTGAATTGTTTTCAATAGAAGCAGCTTGCTGGGCTGTTTCCAGTGCTTACATTTTTTTGGAGATATCTCATTTGGTTCAAGAGTTATATGTGACCCTCCGTCTCAAAACAGTATTATGTCGGGGTGATTCAGACCCAAAAAGTGAATTAAGAGATAGATTGATGAGAAATTTGACCTTAGACGATTTTGCAATGCAAGAAATAGTCTTTATACTCCACCATCAAGTACAGAAATTATACCCAAGTTGGATATTTGTAGCTATGAATTAAATTTCCCTTACCGAGTGGATCCTGACACAATACCGCTTTGATACGGTGGGTCACATAATTATTTTTTCAGTGTCCGAAAGGGCCAGTTTTACCATTGATACGTGGTGCGTTAATGACAGCACAAGTGATATCTAATGCCCATGAAGGTTATCAAAAGTAGATGGGTTGTAATAAATTATACATCAAAGCGTAGGTAAAAAAATTCAATTCTGTCCTTGTAAACTGAATTTTTATTTTACCGTCATCAATTTTTGAGGTATGAGTTGTATGAGTTCAGCTGCCCGTCGGTACAAAAGAACTTCCGTTTAAATTGTACAGAATTTGGAATGTCTCTAAAAGAAAAGCTAATAATGATAAAAGTAAAATTCAAAAACTGCATAAAAAGCATAAGCAAAATGATACAAAGCTGCTTGAAGCTGTGGACTGTAAAAAGTAACAAACAGCAATGAATAGAATAGCTTCAAATTGAAACAAGCACAAATGATAAATAAAAAGAAACAGGAAATAGACATACTATTTACACAGGGAAATATGCACTTTAAAAATTTTTTTTTGGCCATTGGTGGTGGGGCGTGGTAGGATGAATAAATGTCTGTTTGGGCACCCGATGCAGATTATATGGTGCATTTGTATTGTCGAAGTAATTTGTGTTGTCGAGTTAGTTGCCAATGGATTGGTTGCAGGCCGTCCTATCCTACGTTTTTTAGCAGATTCGTTGTCCTTCTGAATGGACACTATATGGAGGTTGATCTCTCGGTGAACTGTTGGATTAGCAGGTCCATAAAATCCTTGAGGAGAGTTTTTTTGCTTTCAGGTCCTGTGAGTTGATACATACTAAATACATTGGCTTGTGGCGACTTCCAAAATCCAGTAAAAAATTTTCGTTCACCGTTTTTTTTGGTCTTACGTTTGAAGGAATCATAGAAATATAGAGCCTGGTCCATGCGATCGCAGCGATTCATTGTATAAATCATGGTTGGTTTCGCAATGACTACTTTGACTTTGATTTTGCTGGTGACTAGTGAGTGTGACGGATGAGTCTGCATTTGTCGAGACAGCCAATTTATTTTTATTGTCCTTTTCATCCATCCAATCAACAGTCTGCTTTGGTCAACCAACCCTCCTCTTTCCTGGTGGGTTCCAGTCCAAAGCCTGCCTGGTGATGTTGCTTGCAGGCTTCCTATAGGTATGCCCAACCATACAGTTGGTCTTACGGTTTAAGGAATCATTGAAAGATATTGTTTGGTCCATGAGATCACAACCATTCATTGTATGAGTCATGGTTGGTTTTGCAATGACTGCTGGATGCCTTCATCTCAGTCTCAACGCTTCATCGCCATGTCTGCTTTGGCCGACCAACCCTCCTCTTTCCTGGTGGGTTCCAGTCCAAAGCCTGCCTGGTGATGTTGCTTGAAGGCTTCCTATTGTCAGATGTGTGTGGTTGGCTGTTGGGATGGGAAAGGGGTTGGGGGGGGGGGGGGGCTATTCCACATTAGCATTTGTAACTAAAAGTTTTGGGAGAAAATGTTATTCGTTATTCAGATTGTAGCCAAATTGAATACAAATGCTAGATCAATTCTCAGCAAAGGCAGATGAGATTTTTAATTCTCCACTTTGAGAGGCCAATTTTCATCTTTCATCCACACTTTATTGCCGTAGATCATTTGAAAAGCTTGAAATTTGAGGAATCCGATCTGGACATTGTTGCAAAAATACAAAAAAAACAATCAAAATATGGTAACTCCGCCATCATAAAATAGTGAAAATAGAATTGGGCAGTTTAGTGAAAAAGTTTAGATTATAAAGAACTTATTTGAATTGTTATCAATAGAAGCAGCTTGCTGGGCTGTTTCCGGTGCTAACATTTTTTTTGGAGATATCTCATTTGGTTCAAGAGTTATGATATGTGACCCTCCGTCTCAAAATGATGATGATTCAGACCCCAAAAAGTGAATTTAGAGATAGATTGATGAGAAATTTGACCTTAGAAGATTTTGCAAAGCAAGAAATAGTCTTTATACTCCACCATAAAGTACAGAAATTATACCCAAGTTGGATATTTGTGGCTATGAATTCAATTTCCCTTACCGAGTGGATCCCGACATAATACCGCTTTGATACAGTGGGTCACATATTTTTATTTTTTAGGTTCCGAAAGGGCCAGTTTTACCATTGATACGATGTGGTGCGTTAATGACAGCACAAGTAATATCTAATGCCCATGAAGGTTATCAGAAGTGGATGGGTTGTAATTAATTATACATCAAAGTGTAGGTAAAAAGTTCAATTCTGTCTTTGTAAACGGAATTTTGATTTTACCGTCATCATTTTTTGAGGTATAATGAGTTGTATGAGTTCAGCTGCCTGCCGGTACAAAAGAACTTCCGTTTAAATTGCACAGAATTTGGAATGTCTCTAAAAGAAAAACTAATAATAAAAGTAAAATTCAAAAACTGCATAAAAAGCATAAGCAAACTGATACAAAGCTGCTAGAAGCTGTGGACTGTAAAAAGTAACAAACAGCAATGAGTATAACAGCTTCAAAATTGAAACAAGCACAAATGAGAAATAAAAAGAAACAGGAAATAGACATACTATTTACACAGTGAAATATGCACTTTAAAAATGATTTTTTTTGGCCATTGGTGGTGGGGCGTGGTAGGATGAATAAATGTCTGTTCTGGGCACCCGATACAGATTATATGGTGCATTTGGTTTGTAGAAGTAATGTGTGTTGTCGAGGTAGTTGCCAATGGATTGGTTGCAGGCCGTCCTTTCCTACGTTTTTTAGCAGATTCGTTGTCCTTCTGATTGGACACTATATGGTTGTTGATCTCTCCATGAACTGTTGGATTTAGCAGGTCCTTAAAATCCTTGAGGAGATGAGTTTTTTTTGCTTTCAGGTCGTGTGAGTTGATACATACTAAATACATTGGCTTGTGGCGACTTCCAAAATCCAGTAAAAAATTTTCTTCCACCACTTTTTTATCTTACAGTTGAAGGAACCATAGAAAGATATAGCCTGGTCCATGCGATCGTAACCATTCATTGTATAATACATGGTTGGTTTCGCAATGACGACGATGACTTTTTGTTTTCTTTTCATCCCTCCAATCAACAGTCAAGTTGATTGTTGAGGCCGCTTTCATGAACCACAGGCTTTCCCATTGTTGAAGCTGCAGTGTTTTCAATTCTGATGGGACATTTTGTCTGTTTACTTGAATTGTGTCTGTGTGGAATTGGTGGTTGTTAAAAAAGAATTTTGCTAAGATTATACGTTGTGAAATAACGGTTAAACATCACGGTCAGTTTTTTCTTTGCTGTCGACACATCCCAATGCACCTGACCTGGTCTTTGGGGATCGTCCTCTTCTTGATGTTCCTGCAGGCTTCCTATAGGTATGGCCAACCAATCCAGCCCCATCTCCTTTTCTATATTCGTTTCAATTGGTGAGTGGCTCAGTTTTTTTGGGTGTAGAAACCTGAAATAAATGGATTATATTTATTTATAACTAGATGATTTATTGTCAACAGTCCCAACCTCAATTCTGAAACTGTATTGATTTTGAATGAACAACTGTTCCTTCCCTTCAACAAGTCCATGCTGTTTATCAACTTGGCATGTGGAGCAACATTGTCCAATGGATGGATGCTAAATTTAAGTTCAATACGTTGTAGTTTTAAGCCCAAGGCTAAGTTGCTGGGTTACACAAGCATTCACAGCTGCAAGATCTGTCAGTGTTGGAAGTAATTAATCTTCAGGAGCAGAAAATACGGATTCCCGAGTCGTCGTGTCGACATAAGGATCGTTTTTGACACCCGGTGCTTCAGTCGGTGCAGACATCTGCATTGGATACTATGATCTGACTACTGGGAAGATGGTGGAACATCCAAAACTAGAAAAAACATCCGATTTGTTGACAGTGAGGTGGATTTCATTAACATCCCAATAAAGAACATGTATATTTGTAAACTGATTACCGTGAAATTTACCTTTCCTTGGTCAAGACACCACTGAGAGAAGACTTTTACACTCAGATCGCCTTCAGGTTTTTTCTTGGAATTCATTATGAAATGATTTTTGTTCATAAAATGACTTCAAAACGCCTTAAAATTGTTAAGTGTTGTCGAGGTAGTTGTCAATGGATTGGTTGCAGGGCGTCCTTTCCTACAATTTTCAGCATGTTCGTTGTTCTCTTGATTGCACTGTAAGATGTCTGCTTTCTCCAAGAGCTGTTCAATGAGCAGGTCCTTAAAATCCTTGAGATGAGTTTTTATGCTTTGAGGTTGTTCGAGTTGATACATACTAAATACATTGGCTTGTGGCGACTTCCAAAATCCAGTAAGAAAATTTTCTTCCACCACTTTTTTGTCTTGTGGTTGAAGGAACCATAGAAAGATATAGCCTGGTCCATGCAATCATAACCATTCATTGTATGATACATGGTTGGTTTCGCAATTACTATTTTGACTGATTGTGTTTGTGACTAGTGAGTGTGATGGATGAGTCTGCAAATGTCGAGACAGCCAATATATTTTTGTTGTCCTTTTCATCCATCCAATCAACAGTTAAGTTGTTTGTTGAGGCCGCTTTCATGAACCACAGGCTTTCCCATTGTTGAAGCTGCAGTGTTTTGAATTCTGATGGGACATTTTGTCTGTTTACTTGAATTGTGTCTGTGTGGAATTGGTGGTTGTTAAAAAAGAATTTTGGTAAGATTATACGTTGTGAAATAACGGTTAAACACCACGGTCAGTTTTTTCTTTGCTGTCGACACGTCCCAATGCACCTGACCTGGTCTTTGGGGATCATCCTCATCTTCCTTATGATCCTTGCAGGCTTCCTATAGGTATGGCCAACCAATCCAGCCCCATTTCCTTTTCTTTATTCGTTTCAATTGGTGAGTGGCTCAGTTTTTTTTGTGTAGAAACCTGAAATAAATGGATTATATTTATTTATAACTTGATGATTTATTGTCAACAGTCCCAACCTCAATTCTGAAACTGTATTGATTTTGAATGAACAACTGTTCCTTCCCTTCAACAAGTCCATGCTGTTTATCAACTTGGCATGTGGAGCAACACTGTCCAATGGATGGATGCTAAATTTAAGTTCAATACGTTGTAGTTTTAAGCCTGTCATGGCCTCAAGTGAGTAAAGAGCTACTCGACTATGCATAAAGATATGTAGAATGAGGCCCCAGAATTTACTAGTTACTATAAATGAAAAACAATTAACGATTTGTTTAAGATGAAATAAAAAGAAAGATGAAATTTAATTAAGAGATAAATATTGATTGTGGTAGTTACAAATAGAAACTTGAATATATTACGTAACTTATGATATAATGTCAGGTACGTAAGATTACGTTTCCAGGCAGTTGACAGGCGTGGGTGCTATATTCATCCGATAACGGGCTCAGGCTCGTAAAGTTCCACTTCCAGGCAATTGAGAAGGGGTTATTCAGATGTTTCTTTGACAGCGGGCTCAGGTTTGATCCTTAAAATGTTGACGGTTACACCGTCGTAAAAGCTCCGGCGTCTTGATGGTGGAGATAAAATATCCACAAAGTCCCAAAAGATAAAAATCTTCAAATATATATGAGGAATGGAGCGACTGGCCATCCGGCATAGATTGTAGAGAGAAGTGAGTGTAGAATGTTAGACCTATCAGCTTCTATAATAAGTGGCTACGTGACAGAATGTAGAACGAAAAGTATTCACTAATTAGAAATTAATTCGAGGGAAGGCTATAAAAGGAAAGACGATCTAATATTAGAAGGTAAAGTTTTTCTAAGCCTACCGAAATATAACTGGATTGAGATAAATTCAGTTCTTACTAAAATAAAAATTTGATAAGATAATTGTGAACAACCTTTACTGTGACACCCCCACCCACGTTTAAAATATACTCTTTAACCATTATGGGAAAGATAGATTTTACAAACGGAAGTAAATTTACTATCATGATACCCTAGCATTAATCCTTTGTTATGACTTTTGCTACAATTAAATTATTTATTAACTAGACATGGAAATGTTTATACTAATGTAGGTATATGACTGGGTGACAATAACAATGAAAGATTGTGATTGCAAATCATTGTGATGAACAACATGATGGCAATGTGATTACAAATCATTGTGATAAACAATAGTGATGGCAATGAAGCATGATTTAAGTCGATGATATGAAGGTAATTTACTGAATGGAATGAATGAAAATGTCAATAGAATATTGACATTTCTATTATTAATCATTAGTTTCTGTGGCTTTATTCCACGTCCTCAGTCGGTGTAATGTCCAAAGAAATAATTTGTATTCCATACGAGGTGCTGTGCAGTTTCATTAATGTCATCAAAAACTTCCATTGTTCTGTCAAAATTGAATAGTCTAAATTAGCAGTTAAAAAATGAATGCGAGTGTTACAGGTACGAAGTTGGGAACGAGTGAATGGTCTAATCCACGGTCTCCGCCAATGGGCGACGCATCCATGATACCACTTCCGGGCCAAATACAAAACAAATTCCGACTGGTCAATATTAACACCATTCTCGGTCTTTGATTGGCTCTGGTTGTGTTTCACACTGCAGTCCTATGCCTCAGTTTGGAAAAAAAAAGTAGAATTAAATACACGTTTAACTAAAGTTATGCCGCGAGTTGGACGGAAATATTTTTGAAAGGGCAAAGCTTTATCACGCATGAAGGGAATCTGAGCCGCTTCTTTCAATCTATCTGTGAAAATGGCGTATGTCACACTTTGGAAATATATAATACAAATTGTCACTCACATTATATGGCCGAGACGTTCATTTCTGTGGGCTTATTCCACGTCCTCAGTCGGCGTAATGTCCGAAGAAAAAATTCTTACTCCGTACGAGGCGCTTGTTCTTGGTTCCGTTGTGTAGTGGTGATTAGTGTTGATGTGTAGTGGCATTGTTGTGGTGTGCTCTCATTGCTTATAAAATATAAATTGTCACTCACATTATATGGCCAAGACGTTCGTGTCTGTGGCTTTCGTCCACGTCTTCAGTCGGCATAATGTCAGAAGAAAAAAATGAATTCCGTTTGAGGTGCTTTTCCTTGCTTCCGTTGTGTTGTGGTGATTGGTTATATAATATATATGCATATTTTTAAAAAATAGTATTTAATTTAAATCACAGTTGCTCATGATTAAAGGAACCCTCGGCCAATAATTTAAGCTAAAAAGATTACATTATATTCACTAACTTGACTTGAGCGAACTCTAATGCCCAGTCTCCACTTGCTTCCATGTGTAACCACCTCTCATTGTTTTTTTCTAACGTAATTCTTCTCCAACTATTAGGTACATAAGGGTTTCCAACAAAAACAAAAACTGATATGAGTAACTTCTGACGTCTGAATTTAGTCTACTCGCCGTTTAGTTCTAAATTTAATTAAAGAAACTTGAAACACTACTACTGAAATTCCAGTATAAACATATTGGATAAATTCCTTATGTTGCCTGAGAATGAATAGCGAGGGCTTGAAGGAAGTCAACATTTTAAAATGAAACAAATGATTGTCCACTCTGGGCATTTTTCAATGATCTTATTTCTTCATCTGAAAGATTGTCACAACTAGAAAAGGCAATACGATAATTTTTCACATGTCCATGATTTTTTTTACCATCAGCCTTGCCGCACGGTCTACGAACACATTTTTACAATGGAAGAAGCTGGGGATTAGCATCATGGCAGTTTGTCACCAGTGTAATTACATCATCAAAAGCGTTCTGTGAACTCCTGCAGAAATTGTAAATAGATATTTTTACATAACAAACATGTAACTATTATGATTTTATAAAGATTTTATTACAACAGTATTAACACGTTTTGAGCAGCTAGGCCCCTCGAGGCTGATAAAAATTGATAAAAGACATAAACGGGTGCTTAAATGACCTAAATAGTGTCGAAAATAGTGTTAAACACCTAAAAACAAACAAACGTTCTGTCGTAAGGCTTCTTGGTGAACGTCTTGATGACATAGCAACCGATCCACAGCAACAACTGCCAAACCTGTTGTTGTGCTGGATAAGATGGATGTGAGCCGCTGGTGTTCCCCTTCACACTTGTTTGTTATTTGTGTCATTACAATAAATTGGTAACACACGCCTTCTTGGATGCTGGTCAGGGAATTCAATACGTCACCTGACAACCTGTCTGTCAGGTACGTGAAAAAGGTGGGGCACCGCTGATGGATCTGAAACATATTAAAAAGAATACAAAACATTCCGAAAAACCCTTTATACATGTACATGATATTGATAATGATAATGATGATGATAATAGTAATGATAATAGTAATAATAGTAATAATGATGATAATAATAATACACACATTTCTATAACGTCTTTCGTCAAAACCTCATCCTGAACAAACAGAAATTGAATGGAACAATGTATCAAGTAAGCATGTTTTTAGAATAATTTAAAATAATTCCATGAGGTATATTGGCTGCCAACACACTATAGCAGAAGTTTTGCCTGTTGAGTAGATAGATAAGGGTTTCCAACAACAAAAAAAAGATGCAAGTAACTTCTGATGCCTGAATTTAGTCCATTTGCCGTTTAGTTATAAATTTAAAGAAACTTGAAACACTTCTGAAATTCCAACGCTTCAGGAGCATGGAAAATAATACACCAAATGAGCGGGGCAGACTCACCTTTTTCAACAATTCTTGGAATTTTATTTCGCATGTAGTCGTTACTAGTTGACAGTCCTCTCAAATAATGTGACTTCTCATCTCCGGGCAGTTGATTTGCCAGTTTTGTCCTTATGAGTTTTAAGGCATGGAAGTGGCACAGCAGGCCTGTGGCATCTGTGAAGACAGACCTGCATCAGTCGCTTCCATCTTACATTTATGTCGTATAGACATCAATCCTGGACAAATATTCAAGTCTGTGACATCTGTGAAGATGGACCTGCGCGCAGACGCTTCCATCTTACATTTATCTGTCGTATAGACATCAATCCTGGACACATATTCAAGTCTGTGACATCTGTGAAGATGGACGTGCGCGCAGACGCTTCCATCTTACATTTATCTGTCGTGTAGACATCAATCCTGGACAAATATTCAAGGCTGTGACATCTGTGAAGGGGACCTGCGCGCAGACGCTTCCATCTTACATTTATCTGTCGTGTAGACAGTGGTCCTCGACAAATTTCCAGGCCTTTGGCATCTGTGAAGACAGACCTGCATCAGTCGCTTCCATCTTACATTTATCTGTCGTATAGACATCAATCCTGGACAAATATTCAAGTCTGTGACATCTGTGAAGATGGACCTGCGCGCAGACGCTTCCATCTTACATTTATCTGTCGTATAGACATCAATCCTGGACACATATTCAAGTCTGTGACATCTGTGAAGATGGACCTGCGCGCAGACGCTTCCATCTTACATTTATCTGTCGTGTAGACATCAATCCTGGACAAATATTCAAGGCTGTGACATCTGTGAAGGGGACCTGCGCGCAGACGCTTCCATCTTACATTTATCTGTCGTGTAGACAGTGGTCCTCGACAAATTTCCAGGCCTTTGGCATCTGTGAAGACAGACCTGCACGGTCGCTTCCATCTTACATTTATCTGTCGTGTAGACAGTGGTCCTGGACAATCTCCAGGCTTGTGTCATCTGTGAAGACAGACCTGCATGCAGCCACTTTCATCTAACATGTATGTCATATAGTCAGTGGTCCTGGACAAATCTCCAACAAATGACTTACAAATCTGATGCATCCTGCGTATATTTTCTGTAGTTTCCTCCCGAGGAAAGCATAAAACACAGCCCTCCCCTTTCCAGTGGTGTCTTCCACTCTCAACTGATAAAGTGCAAAGTCGCTTTAGTTCTTTTTGTATGTGCCTATGAAAAAACAAAAAGTCAGTTAGAAAAGGATGAAAAGCCTGCAACTTTGATAGAATGTACACAGAATAGATAAGGTCACAACATTATGTAACCAGGGACTTGAAGTCTTTGTTCCAGTCGGTATCGGCAGGAATATGACCTGCAGAAATTGTAAATAAACATTTTAAAATAACAGTGTAACTATTATGGGTTTATAAAATTTTATTACAACAGCATTAATACGATTGAGCAGCTATGGCCCCTCAAGGCCGATAAAAAAAATGATAAAAGCAAAAAACGGGTGCTTAAATGACCTAAATAGTGTTTAAAGTAACGTTAAACACCAAACAACAACAACAAAACGAGTTTTCACGGCGAGGCATGAATGATAATGATATCATTACAAACTACAGCACATAATCTGGCAGTATCACAAACACGAAAAACCAAACATAGTGTAACTTCCACTCTCATTGTAAAGATGTATGAAGTTGACGTCACTCGGTCTTTGATCTTTCTTTTTTGCCATCCATGTTTATGAGTTATTCTCACTAAACTGCATTAACCAAACTATAAACGCCCAAGGTTACTCGCATAGTTTTTGTGTGTTGGTCCGTTATATTTCCAGATGGCAATGTTGTGAGTGTGAGCTTCTTAGCCAAGCGCATACTATCTATAGACTCTCTGCGCTTGGCTAAGAAACTCACAACATTGCCATCTGGAAATATAAGGGACCAAAACACAAAACTATGTGTAACCTTGAATGTTTTTAGTCTGGTTAATACAGTTTTGTGAGAATTACTCAGAAACGTGGATGGCAGAAAGCAATAACAAAGACCCAAGTGACGTCAACTTCGTTCCATCTATATAGGATGCATTTTATTGTAAATATGTATTTAATTTATTATTCAAAATTGTTTTGTTTTTTAAAAAATAAAATGTGAATTTATAATTCAATTTTGCTGTTTGTTTTTCATTATTGTTGTTATCCTTGCAGTGTTTATGAAATGGGCAACTGGGTAGGGTTCCTGACCTCCCATAGTGGGCAGGGAGGTACTTACTGCGTCTTTTATCTCCCTGTATTTTGGAATGAGATTACTTGGTTTTGTCCTGGTCCTGGCCAGATGCCCTGGCTGAGAGGGAAACGGTCGAATGTATAATTGTTTTGGGAGATACTTTTTTCCTTGTAAATCATCTGTGTTATGTATCGTTATATTTGTTATTTTGAATGTATAATAATAATGTAAGCATTTGAGTGTGTTCCTCTTAGTGGGATCTTTCTGCTGGTGTATGGGTGAGACATTTAGGTGATCTCAAAGTACACTGGTAGTGTCCTCTATTGGAATCTACATCTGTTCCCTATTTGAACCAATTCCCCTTTGTCTTACTTTTTTCCTCAAGTCCATTTTCTTGTACATCTAGAATCTTTTCACTATCCAATTTTCTTCCTTTTTACTGGCGCTGATATGACTTAAATATGTAGCAAGCACCGTAAAACCCTTAAAAAAACAATTACTTGGTTTTGTCCTGGCTGAGAGGGAAACAGTCAAATGCATAATTATTGTTTTGGGAGATGATATTTTTTTCCTTTTAAATCCTCTCTCTCTTATGTATTATTATATTTGTTATGTTAAATGTATGATGTCGGCATTTGAGTGTGTTCCTCTTTGTTGGATTTTGTGCTTGTGTCTGGATGAGACTTTTAGGTGATCTCAAACTAAGTACATTGATAGTGTGCTCTTGGAATCTACATCTGATCCCTATTTGAACCATTTCCCCTATGTCTCACCTTTTCTTTTGTGCTTTAATTGTAATTCCAGAACTAGTTACTATCCCATTTTCTTCCTTTTTACTGGCGCTGATATGACCTAAAAATATCAAATGTCTTTAGAAACAAAAATCGAAGAACTGATTTCAAAACACAAGGAAATATCCAAATGCTTCAGCACCTTAACATTCATGATGACCTTCAAAAGCTAAGAACACTTGCACTGGACAGAGGTTTATGGAAACAAATAACACATTTTAACTGGATACTAGAAACAGACTGACACTACTACTACTACTACTACTACTACTACTACTACTACTACTACTACTACTACTACTACTACTACTACTACTACTGTACTACTACTACTACTACTACTACTACTACTGCTGTACTACTACTGTACTACTACTACTACTACTACTACTACTGTACTACTACTACTACTACTACTACTACTACTACTACTACTAGTAGTAGTACTAGTAGTAGTACTAGTACTAGTACTAGTAGTACTAGTAGTAGTACTAGTAGTACTACTAGTACTAGTACTAGTAGTACTACTAGTACTAGTACTAGTACTACTACTAGTACTAGTACTAGTACTAGTACTAGTACTACTACTACTACTTGTACTACTACTAGTACTACTACTTGTACTAGTACTAGTACTACTACTTGTACTACTACTATTACTACTATTACTACTAAATAATACTAGTATTACTATTATTACTATTACTATTACTATTCTTCTTCTTCTTCTTCTAGGTTCCATGCCTGGTCCAGGCTTCGGATACTGCATGAATTATCTCTCTCCATTCCTCCCTGTCTCTTGCTTTTTCAAACAGCTCTTGGATTGTTAGGCTGGTGAAGCCCTTCAGTTGGTCTATGAGTGTTTTTCTTTGTCTCCCCGGGCGCGTTTACCAGGTATTTTTCCACAACTTGCCAGGTATTCATTCTTATCTTTCCTTACTATGTGTCCGAAAAAGGATAGTTGTCGATCCGCTATTAAGGGCATTAGTTTCCTTTGTTGGTATGTCTGTTTTAGCACTTCTTCGTTCGTTTTGTGTGCAGTATACGATATTCTCTGCATCCTTCTCAAGCACCACATTTCAAAAGCTTCAATGTTCTTTTGTGTTTCTGCATTTGTAGTCCAGCTTTCGCATCCGTATAACAAGATTGGCCACACGTAGCACTTCAAGACTCGGAATCTAATCCCGAACGACATCTGTTTGTTTTTCAAAATGTTTCCCAGGTCCATGAAGGCCTGTTTGGCTTGAGTTATTCTTGCTCGTGTGTCTCGGTTACATCTTCCATTTTGTCACTATTGAACCTAGGTATTTAAAACTTTCTACGTTGGTAAGTTGCTCGCCGTGAATCGTTATATTGCAGGTGTTGTTGTTTTCGGGGTTTTTCTGTATTACCATGCATTCTGTTTTGGTGATATTCACTTCCATTCCCTTGGCTTCACTATCTACTACCACTTTGTCAACAATCTTTTGAAGTTGGATTTCTGATGTTGCAATGAGTACCGTATCGTCTGCGTATCTTATATTATTTATGTTGTGATCTCCTACTTTTATTCCCTCCATATTAGTTATGCCCCTCATGATTGTTTCTTGGTATAGATTAAACAGATCTGGTGAGGCAACACACCCTTGACGGACTCCTTTCTTAATAGGAATGGAATTTCCTGTAGAGTTTCCGATTTTGATAGATGCCTGCTGGGTGTAGTATAATGTTTGCATGAGTCTGAGGTCTTTCTCATCAGCGCCAATGAAGTGCAGTTGTTTTAGTATTTCTTCGTGGCGTACTCTATCAAAAGCTTTTTTGTAGTCGACAAAACAGAGGTATAGTGGGGTCTGAACCTGTATAGCTCTTTCACTTAAAACACGGAGGAGGTATATTGCGTTCCTTGTCCCTCTGTCAGGTTGGAATCCATATTGTTCTTCTGCGATTTCGGGGTTAATCTTATTCCTTAGCCTGTTGATAATTATACGCAACAGTATTTTGTTGATGTGGCTTATTAAACTTATAGTTCTAAAATTTTCGCATCTGACTGCACCTGCTTTCTTTGGTATTGCTATGAAAATAGTTACAGAGATCTTCAGGAATTTTCCCAGTGTTGTATATATTGTTGAATAATATGTGAAGTTCATCAATTGCTAGATCTCCTAGGCTTTTTAATACCTCTACAGATATTTCATCAGGGCCTGTTGCTTTACCATCCCTCATTCGTTCCATGGCATGTTCAATTTCACTTTTGGTGATGTTTGGTCCGTTTAATGGTTCTTTGAATTTCAGTGGTGGTTCATTTCTATTTGGATCATTGTACAGTTCGCCTATGTATTCTACCCATCGGCTTTCTATATGTTGTTCTTCAAATAGCAGTTCCCTTGTTTGTTTTGGATACAACTTCCTGCTGCTTTGCTTTTCCTTTTCCCTGATAGTTCTTTTATTCTTTGGTGAGCTTGTTGGGGGTTGGGTTTGTATTCTCTTTCGATTTCGCAGCATTTCCAGTCTAGATAGTTCTCTTGTGCCTCGATGCATTTGGATTTAATGTGGTTGTTCAATGTTTGGTATTCTGCAGACCCTCTGTTGCATTTTTGTCTTTCTTCAAATAGGTTTAGAATTTCATTTGTCATCCATTCCTTTTTTCTGTTTATTTGAGCTATTGGTAAATGCTTTTCTGCAGTTGCTTTGACACACTTTTGGAATATATCAAATTGTTTTTCACATTTTTCGTTATCAGGTTCACTTTGGCTTTGTATCATGAGTGCATTTTCAAATTCTTCTCTCATTTTTGTTTGTATGCCATTGTCTTTGCATAACCTGTAATCCCTCTTTATTCTACCAACTGTTCTCTGAATAGCTTTAAACTTTATCCTTACTGTACAAACAACTGGGACATGGTCACTGTCTACATCGGCGCCTGGGTAGGTTTTGCAATTTAATATGCCATTTCTGAATCGTGATGATACTGCTATAAAGTCTATCTGGTTCCTTGCTCTGTCCCCTGGTGATTGCCATGTCTAGGTTCTTCTTGGGTGTTGTTGAAACCAGGTGTTTGAAATCATTAATTTATTTGTTCTACACCAATCTGCCCAGATGTTTCCTCGTTCATTTCTGTCTCCAAGTCCATGTGGTCCGATTATGTCACCATCTCTGCCTCTGCCAATCTTAGCATTTAGGTCCCCCATTACCATAAGGACTTCTTGTGATTTACACATTCGTTTTGCTTTGTCTAGTGAATGGTAAAACTCTGTCATATCTGCATCTGTCGCCTCTTCTGTTGGTGCATAAACTTGAATAATATTGGTGTCAACTACAGGTCCTCTTAGCTTAACCAGCAAAACTCTGTCTGAGATTGCTACGTGCCCTTTGTAAAATTTGGTTGATTGTTGGTCTAAGATCATCCCTACTCCTTTTTGGAAAGAGGTTCCACCACTCCATATGATCTTATATGTCGTGTTGTTTTCTTGTTTTGACATGGTTCCCTGCTCTTTCCATCTCATCTCTGCCAGGCCAAGAATATTTATTTGGAGCCGTTTCATTTCTTTTAGAATGTTGTTTAGTTTTCCTTTTCGGGCACAGGTCCTGACATTCCATGTCCCAATTTTGGTTTTGTCACATTTGTGACTATTACTATTACTATTACTACTACTATTACTATGACTATTACTACTACTACTACTACTACTACTACTACTACTACTACTACTACTACTACTAATACTACTACTACTACTACTACTACTACTACTACTACTACTACTACTACTACTACTACTACTACTAGTATAGCATAGTAGTAGTAGGAGGAGGATGAGGAGCAGTCGTAGTAGCAGTCACGACAAGCGTCCATAGAGACAGGCAGCCATATTCATTCATAATTACGTTTTAATTTAGGATTTACACCTGTGAAAAAAACATCCAAAACTATTCATAAAACAAGAATTTCGTTCATACTAAGAAGAAAAAAAAAATCTCTCTCTCTCTCTTTCTCTTGTTGTGTAATAATTTACGTCATCACTTTGAGCGTTGATAATTAAATGCATGATTGATGACTCATTATCGTGTTGTGGATTTTTAATGGAAATGATAGCAAAAAAAAAAAAAAAAAAGGTAGGGATGTAAGTCCTGATGCATGCATATGTCTAGCTTACATCACAAATGAAAATGATAGACGAAAAAAAGATTATTAGGAGTAAGAAAAAAAATAAAATGAAATATGCGTTCTAGCTACATTCTTCTTCTTCTTCTAGGTTCCATGCCTGGTCCAGGCTTCGGATACTGCATGAATTATCTCTCTCCATTCCTCCCTGTCTCTTGCTTTTTCAAACAGCTCTTGGATTGTTAGGTTGGTGAAGCCCTTCAGTTGGTCTATGAGTGTTTTTCTTTGTCTCCCCCGGGCGCGTTTACCAGGTATTTTTCCACAACTTGCCAGGTATTCATTCTTATCTTTCCTTACTATGTGTCCGAAAAAGGATAGTTGTCGATCCACTATTAAGGGCATTAGTTTCCTTTGTTGGTATGTTTGTTTTAGCACTTCTTCGTTCGTTTTATGTGCAGTATACGATATTCTCTGCATCCTTCTCTAGCTACATAAGAAACAACAAAACGACGATGCAACAAAATCGGGAACAAACGAAGAAATGACAAAGTGCTCAGGCTACTACACTATGCTCTCCAGTATTTAGAATAATCGATAGGCTCGAAAATGTTGACTCCAACTCCCAATAATATATCAAAATCGTTTCCAAAATTTGGTCAATTTTGGAATAATATTGTTTGATTCTCATGGGTAAGTGCATAGATTTAATTCAGGAATGTGGACGAATGTATACATTGCTAATACTAATATTGCTAAGTTATTGGGAGGCTCCGTAAGCTCCTATTGGAGTTGGAGTATTTGCTATTGACAAACTATTGATTATGATTGGACTTGGTGTCTAGACACTAGATTAGACATGGACGTCTATCCATCTCTTCCAATTTTTAGTAAGACTGCCTCTATTCTCACCCGGGATGAGAATAGCGAAAGGGTAGCTCTCTCACCCGCGGTGAGAATAGTCCAATGGACGGCTTTTGGCTATGGCTAGCACTATTCAGTATCTGATACTGAATAGTGGTTTTGCACTATTCAGTATCTGATACTGAATAGTGGTTTTGCACTATTCAGTATCAGATACTGAATAGCGGTTTTGCACTATTCAGTATCTGACCTGAATAGTGGTTTTGCACTATAATACGGTGTTTTTTTTTCCGAAACCTGACAAAGTTATGGGAAGAGTGCAGCTGTGGGAGTGAATATGGGACTCAGAGAAGTGTACACCAGTGGGGTGTGAACCTGGGACTGGGTTTCGGCGGGTTTCGTAATAAAAAGCAATTACTTTTTTTACGAAACCCGACGACACCTGGCAATATCCGACAAAGTTATGGGAGGTAGGCAGCAGCGTGTGTGTGTGTGTGTGCGTGTGTGTGTAAGGGGGGGGGGGAGGAGGGGATGAACCTGAGATTCAGGGAAGTGTACACCAGTGGGGAGTGAACCTGGGACTCTGGGTTTTGTAAAAAAGCAATAACAAAATAGGGGGGGGGGGGAGATTACTTTTTTTACGAAACCCGACAATATGCGGCAAAATTGTGGAAAGTAGGCAAAGCGTGGGGAGTGAACCTGAGACTCAGTGAAGTGTACACCAGTGGGGAGTGAACCTGAGACTATGGTTTTCGGCGGGATTCAGCGAGTTTCATATAAAAGCAATTGCTTTTTTACGAAATCCGGCAATATCCGACAAAGTTGTTGGAAGTAGACAACAGTGGGGAGTGAACCTGAGATTCATGGAAGTGTACACCAGTGGGGAGTGAACCTGAGACTCTGGTTTTCGGTGGATTTCAGCGAGTTTCACATAAAAGCAATTACTTTTTTACGAAACCCGACAAAAACCTGGCAATATCCGACAAAGTTATGGGAAGTAGGCAACATGGGGAGTGAACCTGAGACTCAGGGAAGTGTACACCAGTGGGGACTGAACCTGAGACTCTGGTTTTCGGCGGGTTTCAGCGTGTTTCATATAAAAGCAATTGCTTTTTTACGAAAACCGACGAAAACCTGGCAATATCCGACAAAGTTATGGGAAGTAGGCAACAGTGGGGAGTGAACCTGAGACTCAGTGAAGTGCACACAAGTGGGGAGTGAACCTGAGACTATGGTTTTCGGCGGGATTCAGCTAGTTTCATAAAGAAGCAATTACTTTTTTACGAAACCCGACAAAACCTGGCAATATCCGAGAAAGTTATGGGTAGTAGGCAACAGTGGGGAGTGAACCTGAGATTCGGGGAAGTGTACACCAGTGGGGAGTGAACCTGTGACTGGGTGTCGGCGGGTTTTGAAAAAAAAAAAGCAATTACTTTTTGTTTACGAAATGCGCCATCTCCCAACAAAATCACGCAAAGTTATGGAAAGTAGGCAAATAATGGGGAGTGAACCTGAGACTAAGGGAAGTGTACACCAGTCGGGAGTGAAGCTGAGACTATGGTTTTCGACGGATTTCAGCGAGTTTCACATAAAAGCAATTATTTTTTTACGAAACCCGGCAATATCCGACAGATTTTGAAAGTAGGCAACAATAGGGAGTGAACCTGAGATTCATGGAAGTGTACACCACTGGGCAGTGAACCTGAGACTCTTGTTTTCTGCGGATTTCAGCGAGTTTCACATAAAAGCAATTACTTTTTTACGAAACCCGACGAAACCTGGCAATATCTGACAAAGTTATTGAAGTAGGCAACAGTGGGGGGTGAACCTGAGATTCATGGAAATATACACCAGTGCGGAGTGAACCTGAGACTCTGGTTTTCGTCGGGATTCAGCGAGTTTCATATAAAAGCAATTGCTTTTTTACGAAACCCGGCAATATCCGACAAAGTTGTTGGAAGTAGACAACAGTGGGGAGTGAACCTGAGATTCATGGAAGTGTACACCAGTGGGGAGTGAACCTGAGACTCTGGTTTTCGGTGGATTTCAGCGAGTTTCACATAAAAGTAATTACTTTTTTACGAAACCCGACGAAAACCTGGCAATATCCGAGAAAGTTATGGGAAGTAGGCAACAGTGGGGAGTGAACCTGAGACTCAGGAAGTGTACACTAGTGGGGAGTGAACCTGAGACTCTGGTTTTCGGCGGGTTTCAGCGAGTTTCACATAAAAGCAATTACTTTTTTACAAAACCCGACTAAACCTGGCAATATCCGACAAAGTTATTGAAGTAGGCAACAGTGGGAGTGATCCTGAGAATCAGGGAAGTGTACACTTGTGGGAATTGAACCTGGGACTCTGGATTTTGTAAAAAAGCAATACCAAGGGGGAGGGGAATTACTTTTTTACAAAACCCGCCAAAAGCCGACAAAGTTATGGGAAGCAGGCAGCAGTGGGGAGTGAATCTGGGATTTGGACACCGATGAGGATTGAACCCGGGACTGCGAGAGGCTGATACCAGTGGACAGTGAGCTCAGAATGTACTTTTATTTCGAAACCTACCGAAATTGTCAAAAGTTATGGGAAGTGGGCACCATTGGGCAATGAACCGGGACTCAGGGAAGTGCACACCGGTTGGGAGTGAACCTGGGACTGTGAAAAGAGGAAATCAGTGGAAATGAACCTGGGACTATGGAAGATGGATACCAGTGGGAAATGAAGCCGAACTATGGGAGTTGGGTACCAGACGAGAATGAAGCAATTACTTTTTTACGAAACCCGCCAAAACCCGCCGAAAAAACCATAGTCTCGGGTTCACTCCCCCACTGTTACTTTCTTCCATAACTTTGTCAGATATTGGCGGGTTTCGTAAAAAAGTAATTGCTTTTTTTAAAAAACGAAACCCAGTCCCAGGTTCACTCCCCAATGGTGTACACTTCCCTGAGTCCCAGGTTCACTCCCCACTGCTGCCTACTTCCCATAACTTTGTCGGGTTTCGGCAGGTTTCGTAAAAAAAGAAACATCCATAAAAATACCACGTGTATTCAGTAAATAGATGTCAATTGTAGTCTAATATTCAGTATCTATTTAAATTATTTATTATTATTATTATTATTATTATTATTATTATTATTATTATTATTATTATTATTATTATTATTATTATTATTATTATTATTATTATTATTATTATTATTATTATTATTTTATCATCATCATCATTATTATTATTATTATTATTATTATTATTATTATTATTATTATTATTATTATTATTATTATTATTATTATTATTATTATTATTATTATTATTATTATTATTATTTTTATTATTATTATTATTATTGTCATGTAAATTTCAATATAATACGGCAAGTAATTCTCGGAAGTACATCGCTCAATTAAAAATGAATTTATAATGAATCGGGTTTGTCTTAGATGACAAAACAAACAAACAAACATCAACAACAAGGAGAACAACAACAACAGAAAAAAGCAAGATTTTAAAAAGTAATAAACAATAGAAGAGCACAATAATGAAAAACAACAACGCGATGATAACACATAAAAGATATTCGTAATAAATCGATAACTGATTAAATTACTCGAACTACTTGATTAAAAAAAATCATAACCATAATCATAATAATGACGATGATGACGATTACAACAACAACGATAATAATAATAGTAAGTAATAATAATAATAATAATAATAATAATAATAATAATAATAATAATAATAATAATAATAATAATAATAATAATAAAAGAACAATAGTATATTATCAACATTAAAGTATATTTCAAGCAAATAAAATTATTAAAACAAAAGTTTTAAAAATATAAATAGACAGAAGGAATTTTTAAAAAATATGGGGAAAAAAAAAAAAAAAGTTACCCTTACAGGGATTTGAACTCTCGAACCTTAAGCTCAGAGTCAAACAGCTTATATCCACCATGCCATGGTGTCACTGAACTTTTAAGAGACATTTAATCATGTCTATTCAGACATTAAAAAATGTATTTGACTGCCTCTCTTATTTTGATATTTTGAACTATGTTAATTGCACGATAGCAAAAATTTAAAAATTTCGATCAAAATATTTTTACAACTTTGAATCGGGCTGTCAGTTACTGCACGTGTTCAATCTGGAAGTAGGTCAGCAGTTCAACCGAGATTGTCGTACTTTTCACTCTCTCTATAAAAAAGAGTTCCTTATGGATACTGAATCGTGGCAAAGCACTATTCAGTATCTGATACTGAATAACCACTTCTTTTGGCTATTCTCACCCGGTCAGTCACTCAGATTCAAGAGAATCGTGAGTCGATTAGTGATTAGTAATTAATTAACTTTTGTTATCAATAACAATATTTTCCTAATTTATTTGATTGGGTTTTTTTCTGTTTATCAAAACCAGAGTTATTTAAAGGTGTCAAAGCGTTAGTAGTGCTTGGCTGAGTGAAATTCTATTTGGCCACTTTTGAGGTTGAGATTGGCTACTAAACTAGTACTAGTACTACTATCATTGCAATCTTATCTCACCCTGTCTCCTGTCTAGCGGGAATGTCAGTCAGGTTGGATTATTTTAATCCAAACTGACCATTAAAATTTTTTGTGTGACTTCTTTGGATTACCATTTAAGTTTGGATTTTTGGTTTATTTTGCTTGTAAGAAATCCTCAATTTTCTTTTTCATATTTTTGCATAACAATATTTATTATTATTACTATTCCTCTTCTACTCTTAAGATTTTACTGAATTATCTTGTTAATCATATTTGGCTGCTAAAAAGAGGTTGGTTGAAACGTCTACCGTCTGCTGACCTTCAAAGTTTCTGTGGTATTCAAAGAAATCCTAGGAAATTTGTTATGCTAGCCTGACTTGGAACTGAAACTGAATTTTGCTTGAGTCTTAAGTTTTGTTTTGAGAAATGACAGGTGTAAACTTACGTATCAAGAGCTACGAGTTTAACGGCAGCGCCATGAAAGTGAAAGGCCGTTGCATTTTCGAGAAGGCAAAATGCAAAGTGGTCTTGTCTTGTCATTAAGTTTAAGTCACAACTCCGTGCATCGAAGATAGTCGCGACTGTGAGTGTGATGAGGACAAATGGACATTTTCTATTTTTAAAGTCCTTTTGTCAATTGCTATCAAGTACAATACGTTTCATCAATATGAGTGTAAAAGGTTAGATTGTAGTCGTTACCACATCATACTCCCTTAGTCACAACTCGGTGCATTGAAGATAATCGTGACTGTGAGTGTGATGAGGATAGTTGGACGTGTCTAGGCTTTTATCTTGGGTTTTATTGATTTCCCCATTCAAATTCAATTTGGCCATTAATTTTTAAAATATTTTCAGGTAGACAATTCCATATTCGGATAGTTCTTGATATTCAAAATTCGTAATGTCACTTAAAATATAAGCACGCATGCAAACACTCACGGCAACATTTTTCGTAACTTTGGAGGAATTTGTGATATTCCATGCACACGGGCCTTGGAATGGACTATAATTGTATGGATTCTATTATTTTTCATGTAACTTGGGTTCCTTTCTTTCAAATTCCCCATAAAATCTCTTTATCCTGATGAAAATGATAAAAAACATTTTATCACCACCATCACCATTACATTGAGGTGCAATCAAACCATACCAACACGTCCGTTCATCGTGGAAAATACCAACAAAAAAGACAAAAAAACAAAACGAAAAGGGTGTTTTGATACTTTTTGTAAATTTACAACAACAACCTCACAACCCAATTTAGACACTATCTTTGACACGAGAAAAGATTTGGTGGATTTTCAATTGGGTGTGAAAATAATTTGATTTAATAATCTTCAGCAGAATCCCCACATTTAAATAAATACAGTATGAGCCAGCAACAAGTCAGTCTGAGGATTCCAGTATTAAAAAAAAACAAAAAAAAAAACAAACAAAACCAAAAGGTGGGCTTTTATATAGCGCAATATACACTTAATGTGCACAAAGCACTTTACAAGGGGCCCCTGACCAACAGCAACATGTAATATGTATAACGAGACATGATGCCTGTTAGGCTATATTACAATTTTTTTTTCTTCTGACAGAGACAACGATGTTTAATGGCCAGGTACTCATTTTCGACCTGAGTATGGTGAGAGTATGTGAGTAAAGAGCCTTCCGATCTGAAAGCGAGTGATATAACACAAGACCACATAGCCGCTCAGAAGTGACTTAGTTTTCTAAACCTAGTCATCTATTTGAATACTTGACTCATGTGTTAGTGGGGGGGGGGGGGGGGGGGGGGGGGGGGGGTTGCAGGGTCGCTAGTGTCGTCTATCCACTGGTAGGTATTAGTTGACTATCTCCAAAAGGAGGTAAGTAGGAAAGTTATTTTTGCTCTCTCCCCCCCCCCCCCCCACTCCTTTCCCAATTCCCAATGTAATTACCACCCAACACATGTGATCGTTGTGCCAGCTGTGCAGACTGTTGTCTTTATGCATTGGGTGGCAAAGTTGATTGTCATTTTGATTATCTACTGGTGTCAAATTCCTATTTTTTATTGGTCTCACATTCCTATTTTTTTATTGGTCTCAAATTCCTATTTTTTATTGGTCTCAAATTCCTATTTTTTTGGTCTCAAATTCCTATTTTATGTCTTTCTGATTCCACTTTTGGAATGTGATGGATTGTTAGATCTGACCAGCCTGTGATGTTTTTCTTTGAGAAATTATGTTTTGTTTTTTTGTTTGTTTTGTTTCTGTTTTTTTTTGTTTTTTTTTTAAAACTTGTACAGCTTTTTTTGGACGAGTGTGGTGTGACACTAGACTTGTGACTCATTGGTCATGGGATGGGGTCACAAATGGAGTGAAGTGTTGGGTCTTTGGAAAAAAGCTCTTTAAATTGATTTGAAATTTATAATGGTCTGTAACTTAATGTTTGCAAGAAAAAATATGTTATTTGAACCAATTTGAAATGATGTTTGACAGAGCGCTAGGCTAATATCTCAAATTCTTGCGTAGGATTTTTCATCTACATTTTTTACACTATGAGCGTTCTACACTTATGATTAATTAAATCATGAACAATTTTCAAGAACTTAAAAAAAACAAAAAACAAAACAAGCTTTTATACAGCCGAAAGAGTGAAAATGGAAAGGCTTCGTATGTACTGTTGTGCTGATGAAGGGTTTGTACCCGAAACGTCCATTGTCTGTTTTGTTCCCATACGAAGCCTTTCCATTTTCACTCTTTCGTTAGTATTTTACGATCACCGGCTTCAGGCAGCCCCTGCCGTTTTCTACTTTTATACAGCGTAGCTTAATATCCACTAAACATGCTCAAAGCGCTTTACAAAGGGTCCCTGACCAACAAAAGCAACACGTTACATGTAGAATGAGACATAACACTTGTTAGGCGATATTACATTTTTTTTCCGACAGAGACAGCGCTGTTAACGGCCAGGTACTCATTTTACACCTGAGTATGATGAGAGAATGTGAGTAAAGAGCCTTTTCCAAGGGCTCTACTATGCACTGAGCGATACTTGAACTCAGGACCTTCTGATCCAAAAGCGAGTGTCATACCACAAGACCACATAGCTGCATTTCAGTAGTCTATAACTATTTGTTTCGACTTTACATTGCTGTATTGATATAATCTATTATTTTTTCATTCCATTCTAAGATTTATAGACATTGTCTGTAAATAATACATAACAAACTATTTGAGATAGGGTAATCATGTGCTATGGATAGGGCATGAGATAGGGTAATCATCTGCTATGGATAGGGCATGAGATAGGGTAATCATGTGTTATGGATAGGGCATGAGATAGGGTAATCATGTGTTATGGATAGGGCATGAGATAGGGTAATCATGTGCTATGGATAAGGCATGAGATAGGGTAATCATGTGTTATGGATAGGGCATGAGATAGGGTAATCATGTGCTATGGATAAGGCATGAGATAGGGTAATCATGTGCTATGGATAGGGCATGAGATAGGGTAATCATGTGTTATGGATAGGGCATGAGATAGGGTAATCATGTGCTCTGGATAAGGCATGAGATAGGGTAATCGTGTGTTATGGATAGGGCATGAGATAGGGTAATCATCTGCTATGGATAGGGCATGAGATAGGGTAATCGTGTGTTATGGATAGGGCATGAGATAGGGTAATCATGTGTTATGGATAGGGCATGAGATAGGGTAATCATGTGTTATGGATAGGGCATGAGATAGGGTAATCATGTGTTATGAGATAAGGTAATCATGTGTTATGGATAGGGCATGAGATAGGGTAATCATGTGTTATGAGATAGGGTAATCATGTGTTATGGATAAGGCATGAGATAGGGTAATCGTGTGTTATGGATAGGGCATGAGATAGGGTAATCATGTGTTATGGATAAGGCATGAGATAGGATAATCATGTGCTATGGATAGGGCATGAGATAGGATAATCATGTGCTATGGATAGGGCATGAGATAGGGTAATCGTGTGTTATGAGATAGGGCATGAGATAGGTTAATCAGGTATTATGGATAGGCCATGAGATAGTTTAATGGTGTGCTATGGATAGGGCATTTGATGGATAAGTCCTATATTGAGCCTTAAATAAGATAAAATAATTATTTTCTCTCACCCTTTTTGGAACTTTTATATACCGCAATATCCATTTAATGTGCTCAAAGCTCTTTACAAGGGATCCCTAACCAACAGCAACATGTAGCATCTAGAACGAAACATGACATGTATTAGGCAATATTACAAATTTTTAACGCTGTTAACACCTGAGTACGGTGAGAGAATGTGAGTAATGAACCTTTTCAAAGGACTCAACTATGCGCAAAGCGAGGCTCGATTCAGGACCTTCTGAACCGAAAGCGAGTGTCATACCACTAGACCACATAGCCACCCTATCCTGATTTGGCAATCTGGGGAAAAGTTTTAAGAAACTGAAACATTGGACTGTTATATGCATGGAAATGCCATGTTTTGATTGGTCCTTTTTTAATGCCCAACATTATTTAATGCGGCCAAGGACAGTCTAAGCCTGTATAAACACAGAGAGGAAATGTTGAGCAAAAGGTCTGCTATGAGAATTGATAACCTGAGGTAGGTCTGCTACGAGAATGGCAGCTAAATGACCCTTGCTTGTCCCAGGATTATGCTTTTTGACTTAGCAAATTTAAACGGCTATGTGGTCTTGTGGTATGACACTCGCTTTCAAGATCGGAAGGTCCTGGGTTCGAGTCTCGCTCGACGCATAGTTGAGTCCTTTGACAAGGCACTTTACACACATTCTCTCACCGTACTCAGGTGTAAAATGAGTACCTGGCCGTTCACAGCATTGTCTCTGTCCGAAAAAAATTGTAATATCGCCTAACAGGCGTCATGTCCTGTCCTAAATGTTAAATGTTGCTTTTGGCGAGGGACCCTTTGTAAATTGCTTTGAGCACGTTTATTGGATATTACCCTTTATAAAAGCTCTTTAAAAACAAGGATTATGCTTTTTGACTAGCAAATTTAAACAAGGAGCAGAAAAAGCCCTAAATCTAGATTATATAATATTGTAGAACATTTCAAACATCTTTTGTTTTGGGATCATGTCTAGATTATATTGTAGAACAGTCCAACCATATTGTTGTTTTGGGATCATGTCTAGATTATATTGTACAACAGTCCAACCATATTGTTGTTTTGGGATCATGTCTAGATTATATTGTACAACAGTCCAACCATATTGTTGTTTTGGGATCATGTCTAGATTATATTGTACAACAGTCCAACCATATTGTTGTTTTGGGATCATGTCTAGATTATATTGTACAACAATCCAACCATATTGTTGTTTTGGGATCATGTCTAGATTATATTGTACAACAGTCCAACCGTATTGTTGTTTTGGGGTCATGTCTAGATTATATTGTACAACAATCCAACCATATTGTTGTTTTGGGATCATGTCTAGATTATATTGTACAACAATCCAACCATATTGTTGTTTTGGGATCATGTCTAGATTATATTGTACAACAGTCCAAACATATTGTTGTTTTGGGATCATGTCTAGATTATATTGTACAACAGTCCAACCATATTGTTGTTTTGAGATCATGTCTAGATTATATTGTACAACAGTCCAACCATAATGTTGTTTTGGGGTCATGTCTAGATTATATTGTACAACAATCCAACCATATTGTTGTTTTGGGATCATGTCTAGATTATATTGTACAACAGTCCAACCATATTGTTGTTTTGGGACCATGTCTAGATTATATTGTACAACAATCCAACCATATTGTTGTTTTGGGATCATGTCTAGATTATATTGTACAACAATCCAACCATATTGTTGTTTTAGGACCATGTCTAGATTATATTGTACAACAGTCCAACCATATTGTTGTTTTGGGACCATGTCTAGATTATATTGTACAACAATCCAACCATATTGTTGTTTTGGGATCATGTCTAGATTATATTGTACAACAATCCAACCATATTGTTGTTTTGGGATCATGTCTAGATTATATTGTACAACAGTCCAACCATATTGTTGTTTTGGGACCATGTCTAGATTATATTGTACAACAGTCCAACCATATTGTTGTTTTGGGATCATGTCTAGAATTTATTGTACAACAATCCAACCATATTGTTGTTTTGGGACCATGTCTAGATTATATTGTACAACAATCCAACCATATTGTTGTTTTGGGGTCATGTCTAGATTATATTGTACAGCAGTCCAACCATATTGTTGTTTTGGGATCATGTCAAGATTATATTGTACAACAGTCCAACCATATTGTTGTTTTGGGATCATGTCTAGATTATATTGTACAACAGTCCAACCATATTGTTGTTTTGGGACCATGTCTAGATTATATTGTACAACAGTCCAACCATATTGTTGTTTTGGGATCATGTCTAGATTATATTGTACAACAGTCCAACCATATTGTTATTTTGGGATCATGTCTAGATTATATTGTACAACAATCTAACCATATTGTTGTTTTGGGATCATGTCTAGATTATATTGTACAACAGTCCAAACATATTGTTGTTTTGGGACCATGTCTAGATTATATTGTACAACAGTCCAACCATATTGTTGTTTTGGGATCATGTCTAGATTATATTGTACAACAGTCCAACCATATTGTTATTTTGGGATCATGTCTAGATTATATTGTACAACAATCTAACCATATTGTTGTTTTGGGATCATGTCTAGATTATATTGTACAACAGTCCAACCATATTGTTATTTTGGGATCATGACGGTATTTTTCATAAGGGTGTCCCGATTTCGCTCTTTGAAAAGTTGACTCCTATTCAATGTATAGCTCCTATGTTGGTGTCTCTTAGAGACTGTCAGTGACCGAAGGTTGGACACAGAGTTCTCTGAGAGACTGTCAGTGACCGAAGGTTGGACACAGAGTTCTCTGAGAGACTGTCAGTGACCGAAGGCTGGAGACAGGGTTCTCTGAGAGACTGTCAGTGACAGAAGGCTGGACACAGGGTTCTCTGAGAGACTCTCAGTTACCAAAGACTGGACACAGGGTTCTCTGAGAGACTGTCAGTGACATAAGGCTGGACACAGAGTTCTCTGAGAGACTGTCAGTGACAGAAGGCTGGATATAGGGTTCTCTGCTGTGAGGACGGTTCTAGTGTCATGCAAGGCTGGACACGGGGTTCTCTGAGAGAACTGTCGGTGACCGAAGGCTGGACACAGGGTTCTCTGAGAAACTGTCAGTGACCAAAGACTGGACACAGGGTTCTCTGTGAGACTGTCAGTGACCAAAGGCTGGACACGGGTTCTCTGAGAGACTGTCAGTGACCGAAGGCTGGACACAGGGTTCTCTGAGAGAACTGTCGATGACGAAGGCTGGACACAGGGTTCTCTGAGAGACTGTCAGTGACCAAAGACTGGACACAGGGTTCTCTGAGAGACTGTCAATGACCAAGGCTGGACACGGGGTTCTCTATGAGACTGTCAGTGACAGAAGGCTGGACACAGGGTTCTCTGAGAGCTGTCAGTGACAGAAGGCTGGACACAGGTTCTCTGAGAGGCTGTCAGTGACAGAAGGCTGGACACAGGGTTCTCTGAGAGACTGTCAGTGACATAAGGCTGGACACAGGTTCTCTGTGAGACTGTCAGTGACAGAAGGCTGGATATAGGGTTCTCTGTGAGACTGTCAGTGACAGAAGGCTGGACACGGGGTTCTCTGAGAGACTGTCAGTGACCAAAGACTGGACACAGGGTTCTCTGAGAGACTGTCAATGACCAAAGGCTGGACACGGGGTTCTCTATGAGACTGTCAGTGACAGAAGGCTGGACACAGGGTTCTCTGAGACGCTGTCAGTGACAGAAGGCTGGACACAGCGTTCTCTGAGAGCTGTCAGTGACAGAAGGCTGGACACAGGGTTCTCTGAGAGACTGTCAGTGACCAAAGGCTGGACACAAGATTCTCTGTGAGACTGTCAGTGACAGAAGGCTGGATATAGGGTTCTCTGTGAGACTGTCAGTGACAGAAGGCTGGATATAGGGTTCTCTGTGAGACTGTCAGTGACAGAAGGCTGGACACGGGGTTCTCTGAGAAACTGTCGGTGACCGAAGGCTGGACACAGGGTTCTCTGAGAAACTGTCAGTGACGAAAGACTGGACACAGGGTTCTCTGTGAGACTGTCAGTGACCAAAGGCTGGACACAGGGTTCTCTGTGAGACTGTCAGTGACCGAAGGCTGGACACAGGGTTCTCTGAGAAACTGTTGATGACCGAAGGGCTGGACACAGGGTTCTCTGAGAGACTGTCAGTGACCAAAGACTGGACACAGGGTTCTCTGAGAGACTGTCAATGACCAAAGGCTGGACACGGGGTTCTCTATGAGACTGTCAGTGACAGAAGGCTGGACACAGGGTTCTCTGAGAAACTGTCGGTGACCGAAGGCTGGACACAGGGTTCTCTGAGAGACTGTCAATGACCAAAGGCTGGACACGGGGTTCTCTGAGAGACTGTCAGTGACCGAAGGCTGGACACAGGGTTCTCTGAGAAACTGTCGATGACCGAAGGCTGGACACAGGGTTCTCTGAGAGACTGTCAGTGACCAAAGACTGGACACAGGGTTCTCTGAGAGACTGTCAATGACCAAAGGCTGGACACGGGGTTCTCTATGAGACTGTCAGTGACAGAAGGCTGGACACAGGGTTCTCTGAGACGCTGTCAGTGACCAAAGGCTAGACACAGGATTCTCTGTGAGACTGTCAGTGACAGAAGGCTGGACACAGGGTTCTCTGAGAAACTGTCAGTGACCAAAGGCTGGACACAGGATTCTCTGAGACGCTGTCAGTGACAGAAGGCTGGACACAGCGTTCTCTGAGAGGCTGTCAGTGACAGAAGGCTGGACACAGGGTTCTCTGAGAGACTGTCAGTGACCAAAGGCTGGACACAAGATTCTCTGTGAGACTGTCAGTGACAGAAGGCTGGATATAGGGTTCTCTGTGAGACTGTCAGTGACAGAAGGCTGGACACGGGGTTCTCTGAGAAACTGTCGGTGACCGAAGGCTGGACACAGGGTTCTCTGAGAAACTGTCAGTGACGAAAGACTGGACACAGGGTTCTCTGTGAGACTGTCAGTGACCAAAGGCTGGACACGGGATTCTCTGAGAGACTGTCAGTGACCGAAGGCTGGACACAGGGTTCTCTGAGAAACTGTTGATGACCGAAGGCTGGACACAGGGTTCTCTGAGAGACTGTCAGTGACCAAAGACTGGACACAGGGTTCTCTGAGAGACTGTCAATGACCAAAGGCTGGACACGGGGTTCTCTATGAGACTGTCAGTGACAGAAGGCTGGACACAGGGTTCTCTGAGACGCTGTCAGTGACAGAAGGCTGGACACAGCGTTCTCTGAGAGGCTGTCAGTGACAGAAGGCTGGACACAGGGTTCTCTGAGAGACTGTCAGTGACCAAAGGCTGGACACAAGATTCTCTGTGAGACTGTCAGTGACAGAAGGCTGGATATAGGGTTCTCTGTGAGACTGTCAGTGACAGAAGGCTGGACACGGGGTTCTCTGAGAAACTGTCGGTGACCGAAGGCTGGACACAGGGTTTTCTGAGAAACTGTCAGTGACCAAAGACTGGACACAGGGTTCTCTGTGAGACTGTCAGTGACCAAAGGCTGGACACGGGGTTCTCTGAGAGACTGTCAGTGACCGAAGGCTGGACACAGGGTTCTCTGAGAAACTGTCGATGACCGAAGGCTGGACACAGGGTTCTCTGAGAGACTGTCAGTGACCAAAGACTGGACACAGGGTTCTCTGTGAGACTGTCAGTGACCAAAGGCTGGACACGGGGTTCTCTGAGAGACTGTCAGTGACTGAAGACTGGACACAGGGTTCTCTGTGAGACTGTCAGTGACCAAAGGCTGGACACCGGGTTCTCTGAGAAACTGTCAGTGACGAAAGACTGGACACAGGGTTCTCTGTGAGACTGTCAGTGACCAAAGGCTGGACACAGGGTTCTCTGAGAGACTGTCAGTGACCGAAGGCTGGACACAAGATTCTCTGAGAGGCTGTCAGTGACAGAAGGCTGGACACAGGGTTCTCTGAGAGGCTGTCAGTGACAGAAGGCTGGACACAGGGTTCTCTGAGAGACTGTCAATGACCAAAGGCTAGACACAGGATTCTCTGTGAGACTGTCAGTGACTGAAGGCTGGACACAGGGTTCTCTGAGAAACTGTCGGTGACCGAAGGCTGGACACAGGGTTCTCTGTGAAACTGTCGGTGACCGAAGGCTGGACACAGGGTTCTCTGAGAGACTGTCAGTGACCAAAGACTGGACACAGGGTTCTCTGAGAGACTGTCAGTGACCGAAGGCTAGACACAGGGTTCTCTGAGAGACTGTCAGTGACCGAAGACTGGACACAGGGTTCTCTGTGAGACTGTCAGTGACCGAAGGCTGGACACAAGATTCTCTGAGAGGCTGTCAGTGACAGAAGGCTGGACACAGGGTTCTCTGAGAGGCTGTCAGTGACAGAAGGCTGGACACAGGGTTCTCTGAGAGACTGTCAGTGACCAAAGGCTAGACACAGGATTCTCTGTGAGACTGTCAGTGACAGAAGGCTGGACACAGGGTTCTCTGAGAGACTGTCAGTGACCGAAGGCTGGACACAGGGTTCTCTGAGAAACTGTCGGTGACCGAAGGCTGGACACAGGGTTCTCTGAGAGACTGTCAGTGACCAAAGGCTGGACACGGGGTTCTCTATGAGACTGTCAGTGACAGAAGGCTGGACACAGGGTTCTCTGAGACGCTGTCAGTGACCAAAGGCTAGACACAGGATTCTCTGTGAGACTGTCAGTGACAGAAGGCTGGACACAGGGTTCTCTGAGAAACTGTCAGTGACCAAAGGCTGGACACAGGATTCTCTGTGAGACTGTCAGTGACAGAAGGCTGGACACAGGGTTCTCTGAGAGACTGTCAGTGACCGAAGGCTGGACACAGGGTTCTCTGAGAAACTGTCGGTGACCGAAGGCTGGACACAGGGTTCTCTGAGAAACTGTCAGTGACCAAAGGCTGGACACGGGGTTCTCCGAGAGACTGTCAGTGACCAAAGGCTGGACACGGGGTTCTCTGAGAGACTGTCAGTGACTGAAGGCTGGACACAGGATTCTCTGGGACACAGGATTCTCTGAGAGACTGTCAGTGAACACCGGAAGTTCGTTATGTAGACACCTTCAAATCGAAAGTTAAATTATTGCTACAAGCACATCTCAATTGCCTCATGTTGTAAACAAACTGGTTGACCGTTTCTAGGTTTCTTCACGGATTGGGTACCTAATTATAAGGAACAATTGTCAGTAGCCTAATTAATTCCCGCACAAATTAGTTTTCTGCCATTGCTTTGCTCAAGTGAGCTTGCTGTTTACCTTTCATTTTGATTCTTTGGATTTTATCGCTACGACGAATTACGAAGAGTTTCAGTTTCAGTCAATTTTTAGAGAGCTCATTTACAGGTCTACACAGGGTTCTCTGAGAGACTGCCAGTGACCGAAGGCTGGACACAGGGTTCTCTGAGAGACTGTCAGTGACCAAAGGCTGGACACAGGGTTCTCTGAGAGACTGTCAGTGACCGAAGGCTGGACACACTGTCAGTGACCAAAGGCTGGACACAGGGTTCTTTGAGAGACTGTCAGTGATTGAAGGCTGGACACTGGGTTCTCTGTGAGACTGTCAGTGATTGAAGGCTGGAAACAGGGTTCTCTGAGAGACTGTCAATGACCGAAGGCTGGACACAGGGTTCTCTGAGATGCTGTCAGTGACAGAGGGCTGGACACAGGGTTCTCTATGAGACTGTTAGTGACCGAAGGCTGGACACAGGGTTCCCTTAGAGACTGTCAGTGATCGAAGGCTGGACACTGGGTTCTGTTTTGGAAATATGTGACCCACCGTATCAAAGCGGTATTATGTCGGGATCCACTCGGGATGGGAAATTGAATTCATAGCCACAAATATCCAACTTGGGTTTAATTTCTGTACGTTATGGTGGAGTATAAAGACTATTTCTTGCATTGCAAAAACTTCTAAGGTCCAATTTCTCATCATTTTATCTCTAAATTCACTTTTTGGGGTCTGGATCATCCCGACATAATACCGTTTTGAGACGGAGGGCCACATATTCTGTAAACAATCGGGTGTATTTCTCTTAGTGTGATGGTGTCAGGATGAGACTTTTAAATGATCTCAAACTAAGTACACATCGATGGTATGCTGCTTATAGAATCTACATCTGTTCCCTATTTGAACTGATTCCCCTTTGCCTTACTTTTTTTTGGGCGCTAAATTCTATAATTGTTTGACTATCTTATTTTTTTCCTTTTTTCCTAGAGATGTTGATGAAAGACTCGCTTGAACAGGAGGAACAATCGGCAACTCTTCTGGACGTCAAGTCTGAAACGCCAAGTTTGGGTAAAAGTATTTTATCAACGTTATAATTTCGTTCAAAGTCAAAACCCTTCTTCAGCCGACAACAAAAAACATTAAAGACATAAATACATTAGGAGATTGACGACAGAGAAATTTTGTAGGTCCTACATAGTTGAGTCCTTGGAAAGTGCTCTCTACTAACATTCTCTCACCATACTCAGGTGTGAAATGAGTACCTGGCCGTTAACAGCTGTCTCTATCCGAAAAAAAAAAAAAAGTAGTATCTCCTAACAAGAATCGTGTCATGTCCTGCATGTTAAGTGTTGCTGTTGGCTAGGGACCCCTTGTAAAGCGCTTTGAGCATGTTTAGTGGATATTGCACTATGTAAAAACTCATGTTTTCTTATATATTGTTTTTTCTTTTCTTCTGCTTTTCCTTCTATTGTTGTTTCTTTTTTTCTGACTTGTTCGTTTGTTTATTATTTAGTCGTCAACTGTTTTTGTTTGTTTTGAGTGAGTATATGTCTGTGTGTGTGTGTGTCTCTCTCTCTCTCTCTCTCTCTCTCTCTCTCTCTCTCTCTCTCTCTCTCTCTATCTCTGTGTGTGTGTGTGTGTATGTATTTGTTGTCTTATTCTTTGGATAAGTGATGTAGTAAATGATTTTAAAAATGATTCCTATTTTTCAGAAGACGAGGATTTGGATGTCGACAACTGTGACAATCCTGTAGATGAGAGACTCCACGAGGACATTAAGATTGAAATCGACATTGATCAAACAACTGACAATTGTGTTGAATTTCTACGAGATTCTGAAAATGACATCAAGTACGGCACAGATACAACTTTTGGACAATCTTCAACACCTCAGAATACACTGGATGTAATACGATGTGATGCAGATGGAAGAGAAAAGAGTCTTCAAGCGGAAAATACATTGTTAAATTCTTTTGACAGAATTATTCCTTCATGTTCAGGCTTAAAGTCAAATGTTGAAGCTCAAAAAGACAGAAATTTTTATTGGATTCTGAGTGATAAAATATCATCTTCTTATAAGGATTTATTTAAAAATTCAATTCCTGTTCAGAAAGGTGAAAAAACGTCCAAAGAATTACTTTTTCAGAAGTCAAGGTTAGAACATGATCCAAAAAATTTGTTTTTGGAAAATGAATGTCCCACTTGTGGAAAGATATTTAAATATAAATATCTGTTGAAAAAACATTTGTTAAGTCATTCGGGAGAAAAGCCATTTACATGTCAAACTTGTGGAAAAACTTTTGCTGAAAATGTAACGTTGCGCCAACACTCAAGAATCCATTCTGGAGAAAAGCCGTTTAAATGTGATACTTGTGGGAAATCATTTGCTCAAAGGAGTGGCTTGTGTCAACACTCGGAAATTCATTCTGGAGAAAAGCCGTTTAAATGTGATACTTGTGGGAAAGCATTTACTCAAAAAAGTGGCTTGTATCACCACTCAAGACTCCATTTTGGAGAAAAGCCATTTAAATGTCTCACATGTGGAAGAGCATTTGCCAAGCGTATCAATTTGAGTGATCATTTAAGAATCCATTCTGGAGAAAAGCCATTTAAATGTCTTACTTGTGGAAAAGTTTTTAATCGTAATTCAATCTTACGGCGACACTCAGTAATCCATTCTGGAGAAAAGCCGTATCAATGTCGTACATGCGGAAAAGCCTTTTCTCAAAAATCTGGCTTGTGTTACCACTCAAGAAATCATTGTAGAGAAAAGCCATCGTGATATCTTGCATGCGAAGATGCCTTTGCTCAAAGCCTTTACGTGTGTTGAACCTGTGACTTCAAGAAGTCGGGAAGAGAAGGGGGTTGTGGATAGCTCATAGGGTAGAGTCACGATCTCCTCGAACAGGCGGAGTTGTTGTACCAGTAAGGTTGCGGGTTTGAGCCCCCATCGCCACTGCAAGATTTTTATTCTCTATTGTTTTCTGGCACTTTCCTATTCACTTCATTTCTTGTTGTTTGCTCAAAGCATACAGTAGGATTCAATAGTCGTAACGTCACTTCCTTCCTAATGACGCATGGTAACTTAGTAACACTGGCTCTAAACTATCGGAACAATGGCGGACGCCCGTATGAAATATTTCTCCGGCGAGCCTAAAAGCGTAACCAGAGGGAAAAAAACACATAAATTTGATCATGTTTTGACATTTACACATTCTGATCACAAGACATATGAAAAGTTTTAGCCAGCATGAAGAATAATAAGTACCAATTTTCTTTGTTTAGAACCACGATGGCCACCATTGCTGGGCGACGTGATATCAGACTATTGTATCCAATTGCTAAAAACGTACTGCAAGACAAAACTAAAACTAGTTAAAACCCTAGTCATACCAATCAGAAACTTGGAAAATAACGAAAGGTGACAAAAGAAAGCTAAATATTGAGCTTTTTGAGCCTTTGTATTGCACAATATCCACTAAACGTGCTCAAAGCGCTTTACAGAGGGTCCCTGACCAACAGCAACATTAACATGTAAAACGAGACATGACGCCTGTTAGGAGATATTAAATTTTTTTTTCGGGCAGAGACAACGCTGTTAACAGCCAGATACTCATTTTACACCTGAGTACGGTGAGAAAATGTGAGTAAAGAGCCTTTTCCAAGGACTCAACTATGCGCCGAGCGAGGCTCAAACCCGGCACCTTCCGATCCGAAAGTGAGTGTCATACTACTAGACCACATAGCCGTAATATGTACTCCAATCCAGATGTTCGACGAATCTTGAATTTAAAATTCAAAATGGCGTGACCGCATTAGCAACGAAAATGGATTATATATGCATATTCTGCTCCCTCTGTGTGGAATGCAATGCTCTTTCAGCAGACACCAGACAACGTAATTCTCTGGCCTCCTTTAAAGCCTTTGACCACAAAGTGTTTCCTTTCAGTTTTCTGTGAGTGATTTTATTGATTTTATTGAATTATATATATGATCGCATGTGCATATATGTATAAGCTCTTCCGAGTAGTTCTGGTGGAAAGGGGCGCTATAGAGATTATTATTATTATTATTATTATTATTATTATTATTATTATTATTATTATTATTATTATTATTATTATTATTATTATTATTATTATTACTATTATTTTATATTATTATTATTATTATTATTATTATTATTATTATTATTATTATTATTATTATTATTATTATTATGATTATTATTATTATTATTATATTATTATTATTATTATTATTATTATTATATTATTTTTTATTATTATTATTATTATTATTATTATTATTATTATTATTATTATTATTATTATTATTATTATTATTATTATTATTACTATTACTATTATTATTATTATTATTATTATTATTATTATTATTATTATTATTATTATTATTATTATTATTATTATTATTATTATTATTATTATTGTTTAAAAGCTTGGAATTATTTTTTTTTTAAAAAGACAACAAAAGTAATGGATCATTGCCAATGAAAGGCTCTTTACTCACATTCTCCCACCGCCCTCAGATGTAAAATCAATATAAAAAAAAAAATAATAATCGAGCTGCTTCAAAATCCCACAGACAAGAACACAAAACTACAGAAATTCTATCTTCATTAGAACTATCTCGGAGTGGAATGGGCTGGATGAATTGGTCATCATGGCACCACACCTAAACGATTTCAAGGACGCCGCTGAAATACAACCAGACCATTGGTTTCTTAAAATGGATGGATAGAATAAAAAATGAAGAAGTATGGAAAAGAACACAGCAGAAACCAGTGGGAGAGGAAATAGGAAGAAGACGATGGAGGTGGATTGGACACACGCTTAGAAAGAATGACTACACTATAACAAAGAAAGTATTGGACTGGAACCCTCAGGGCAGAAGATCAAGGGGAAGGCCATGAGGAACATGGAGAAGAATTAAAGAAGCTGATATACAGAGAAGTGGTAAGACCTGGAATGAGATTAAAAAGTTAGCTCAGGATAGAGAAGGATGGAAACTGTTTGTCTGTGGCCTATACCCTGTCCCAGGGTGACAAAGGCAATGATGATGATGATTGGTTTCTTCAGCGCCAACCCCATACAGACAGAATGTGCAACTTATTTGCAAGTCTGATAACTGACTGCAATGATAGACTTGATTTAGCATTGCTGTAATGGACTATAATCTGCGTCAGTATAAGCGTATTTCCATTACAACAATGAGACCATACCAGATTGGGTTATCAGACCTGTAAATAAGTATACGTCGATCATTGACATTGACCTCGCACCAAATCATTATCTGCCGATTTATATATATGTGACCCTCCATCTCAAAACGGTATTATTTCGGGATGCTTCAGACCCCAATAAGTGAATTTAGAGATAGAATGATGAGAAATTGGAGCTTAGAAGTTTTTGCAAAGCAAGAAATAGTCTTTATACTCCAGTATAACGTACAGAAATTAAACCCAAGTTGGATATTTGTGGCTATGAATTCAATTTCCCTTACCGAGTGGATCCCGACATAATACCGCTTTGATACGGTGGGTCACATATATATATATATATCTACTAAGGAACCCCCCCCCCCCCCCCCTCATGACAAATCATTAAATTGATCATCATGCCCCCCCCCCATTGAGGAACTCCATTCATCAGCATTAAACTTTGAAACGAAAAAAAAAATATTATCATGTAACAATCCACTTAGGTTGTTGTTTTATTTTATTATTTTTTAATTTGTAAAGCATTCGCTTTAGATTCCTAGTATGCATTTTGTGATATCAATTATTATTTTATTAACGTGATATTTAACTTGTCAGTTTTATATTATATAATGTGTACTAAATATTATGATCTGCCAACGTAAAGCGCCAGTAGTGAGCATTTGTGACCCATCGTCTCAAAACGGTATTATGTCGGAACGAACCAAATGCTTAAAAGCCAAATTTAACGTTAAACTGGTCAAAAATATAAATTGTTTGCATCAGCACCCTAAAATATGGTAACAATTCTCCTCAATAAAACATACAAATTCAACACAAGTCTGATATTTCTGGCTATAAATACAATTTTCAACATCTTAACCAACCCGACTTAATACCTTTTTGAGGCGAAGGGTCACATTTGATTGGAACTTTTATATTATAACAATAATATTATTTCTCTGCTTCTGTCTCTGTATTAAGTGATGTATTCCCTTTTCTTTTATAGATTGTTTTTGTTATTGGATGAAGAAGGGTGTTGAGTTTTGAGCCCGAAACATTTCGTGTTTGGTATTTTGTTCTTACTCAAAAAACAAACAAACAAACTATGATATAACATTCATTTTTGTTCATTACTATTGACTCATGCTGCCGTGTTGGTATTGGTAGCATGTTGTGTGACATTCCAGTAATTGGGATACTCGTGAAAGCGTTTGTCGATTTGTCACATGTAATAATAATAATAATAATAATAATAATAATAATAATAATAATAATAATAATAATAACAATAATAATAATAATAATAATAATAATAATAATAATAATAACAATAATAATGCTACTACTAATAATAATAATGATGATGATGATAATAATAATAATAATAATAATAATAATAATAATAATAATGATAATAATAATAATAATAATAATAATAATAATAATAATAATAATAATAATAATAATAATAATAATAATAATAATAATAATAATAATAATAACAATAATAATGCTACTACTACACTAATAATAATGATGATGATGATAATAATAATAATAATAATAATAATAATAATAATAATAATAATAATAATAATAATAATAATAATAATAATAATAATAATAATAATAATAATAATAATAATAATATAACAATAATACTACTACTACTACTATTAATGATAATAATAATAATAATAATAATAATAATAATAATAATAATAATAATAATAATAATAATAATAATAATAATAATAATAATAATAATAATAATGATGATGATGATGATGATGATGATGATGATGATGATATTAATAATAATAATAATGTTTATGATTGACATGCTATTGGCGAACTGATAATGTCTGGGTAGGATCCCTGATCTCCCACAGTGGGCAGGGACTTGCAGTGTCTTATATCGCCCTGTATCTGTTTTCCAAATGCTTTCTGTCTTTGTCTAGGAATGAGATTACTTGGTTTTGTCCTGACCCAGGCCGGAGTCCTTGGCTGGGAGGGAAACAGTTGAATGTATAGTTATAGTTTTGGGAGATGATATTTTTTTTTGCTTGTAAATCAGCTCTCTGTTATGCATTGTATTATTTTTGTTTTACATATAATTTGTAAACATTTGAGTGTGTTCCTCTTAGCGGGGACCTGTGCTTGTGTCTGGATGAGACATTTAGGTGATCTCAATCTGCGCATTCTGGGTGGGGTTCCTGACCTCCCATAGTGGGCAGGGAGGTACTTACTGTGTCTTTTATCCCCCTATATCTGTTTTCCAACTTGCTTTCTGTCTTTGTCTTGGAATGAGATTACTTGGTTTTGTCCTGGCCCTGGTTGAGAGGGAAACAGTCGAATGTTTAATTATTGTTTTAGGAGATATTTTTTCCTTGTAAATCATCTCTCTGTTATGTATTGTTATAGTTGTTATTGTAAATTTATAGTGTAAGCATTTGAGTGTATTCCTCTTAGTGGGGATCTGTGCGCGTGTCTGGATGAGACTTTTAGATGATCTCAAACTAAGTACATGGATGGTATGCTCTTGGAATCTACACCAATTCCCTATTTGTACCATTTCCCTTTGTAAATCATCTCTCTTTATGTGCTGTTATTAAAAAAAACAAAAAACATATGATTTGTAAACATTTGAGTGTATCCCTCTTGGTGGAATATTCTCTAGTATCTGAGTGAGACTTTTAGGTATAATATCTCAATCTAATTAACCGGTAGATAACCACGCCTCTCGGACAATCGTCATAATGTAAACAATGGCAGTGATTGGTAGACACAACAAACTACACAGGTTATACTATAGATGGTATGTGTTAAGTAAAATACCCACTGTTCTACCTCTTGATCAGTCGAATCAACACAGAAAACTATGTGTAAACTTAAACATTTATAATATGATGGAGAAAATCGTGTGATAACCAGTCACCCATTTGTCAATATGAAAACAATAACAACGATCAGATGGAGGTCGAATTAGGTCACGCTATTGTTTATAAACAACCAACTATGTTTGTCCGAGCACGTGTTAAGGTGTGTCAAAAATTCCATGTTTTGATTGGTCAAAAATCTACTGGTTAATTACACTGATAGTGTGCTCTTGGAATCTACATCTATTCCCTATTTGTACCATTGCCCCCTGTCTTACTTTTTCTTCAAGTCCTTTTATTCGTACCATCCAATTTTCATCCTTTTTATTGGCGCTGATATGACCTAAATGTGTTCTAAGCGCCGTACAACCCTTAAAAAGAAACAAATAAAACAAGTATGGTGTTGCCATGGTAACCATGTCCTTTGTCTTTGGTGTCAATAGTTTTATGGCATTAAGATATAAAGATATTTCCAACCACAATCGAACTGATAATATTACAGAAGGACCCCACAAAAATATAGCTTTAAATTATTAAACAAGTCCGCTGATTCAATTAAATTATTATAACTTTAAAAAAAAAATTGGAAAACCTATTCAAGGTTTTGAGAATAAAACGTACCTATTTCTTAACACATAAAGGCAATACAATACACACAAACAAATATTGTCTTGTTGCTGTCTCGGGTTTGCTCTTCTGTTTTCTTGTAGCGGCGTTGGTCTGACCTATAGGGAATGAGATTAGCGGAAGAGTAGCGTCCCTTGATTGGACATCATCTCGTCTACGCTTTCGGTGAAGTGTCTCATGCCGCTTTCATCGGAATCGAGGACGAGAGACGCATGCGCACAACCAACATGACGTTAACTTTTCCGCCGGTGACGTCCAATCAAGGGACGCTACTCTTCCGCTAATCTCATTCCCTATATATTTTGCGTCACGCGTCGAGAAAGTATTTTTAAACCTGGTCATTCAATCATTAACTCACTCAACCCTAACACCGACTATATCCGTAGTTTACCCGGGGTTACTTTTACCCCATGCCTATTTATTACATTTTTATGAGACAAATTATAGTCGTAGTATCAAAGCTAATGTTTTTAGATTTCTACATGTTACTGATAGTTGAATAAAACTATCTATGTACATGCTCATTTTTAATACCTTTTCCCCCCAATTTTGAAAAGTAGCAAAACCCCCTAGGATTGAGTGAGTTAATACGTTATAAACATCCAGACAACTCTGCTATAAATTTATCATATATTGTATTTTCTTCCGAAGCGTTTAACTCTTGGCGTACCGTACTCTTCATAAAATTCAAGTACAGCAAATTGCGCAAAAATAAAAATAAAAAGAATCAAAGAATTTGCCAAAAATTTGCAAAACGTGCAGATTTTGCGGTTGCAATGCAAATCAGAAAAATTTTCCCTAATTATGGGGCCGCAAGCTGTGCAAAAATAACCCTCCAAAAACAGCGGGGCCAGAAGAGTGATAGCCTTACTTAAACCTGATAAAAGACCCAAATAGCAGCAAGAGCTACAGACCAATATCCCTCCTCTGCATACTGTACAAAGTATATGAGCGCATGATACTAGCCAGGATTTCCCAAACAGTAGAAGAACATCTGTTACCTGACCAAGCTGGTTTACCGCCCTGGAAGATCATACTGTGACCAACTCCTGAACTTGACACAATACATCGAAGATGGCTGTGAGAACAAACAAATTACAGGGGCTGTGTTCGTTGACCTGACAGCTGCCTATGACATAGTAAATCACAAGAAAGTGCTCCTTAAGGTGGGAAGGGTAACGCGTAACACAAAAGTAGTTTCAATAATAAAATCTCTTCTGTCAAACCGTCGTTTTTGTGTGGAAATGGATAGGAAGAAAAGCAGATGGAAATCACAAAAGACTGGACTCCCTCGAGGATCGATACTTGCACCAGTCCTTTTCAACATTTATATCAACGACCAACCTGAATTTGACATCATCCGGAGGTGTCTATATATTGATGATCTGTGTCTTACATTCCGGGCCTCTGATTTCAAGACCATTGAGGAGAGATTAACAGCCGCACTGAAGACACCCGCTGAGTATTATTTAAAGAATCAACCCAGGAAAAACTCAAGTGTGTGCCTTCCATTAAAAAAAAACACACAAGGCCAACAGTAAACTGAACATCTTTTGGAATGGGAACATATTGGAGAACAACACATTCACCGTGTTCCTCTGTGTCACTTTGGACCGCACACTGTCCTTCTCTCGGCACACAAAGAAAACAAAAGCAAAGGTGGCCACAAGAAACAACCTCCTAAGAAAACTGGCAAACACTACATGGGGAGCAGATCCAAAAACAGTCAGGACAACCGCGCTGCCAAAAAGATTGACCCTGAGCTACATAACACCTGCTGGATCATTACTGGTAACTTGAAACCGACTGCAGTTCCAGTCCTTCATCGGCTGACTGGCATTGCATCTCCCTACATTCGAAGAGCCACTGCTTCCAAAGCCCAGAAATATAAACAGGAAATGGACCCAAGGCACTCCCTCCATGACCACAACCCAACGACAATAGACTGAAGTCGAGAAAGAGCTTCATGACGGAATAAAGCATCAACCCTGACCATGCAGGTGTATACAGACTTTCCACATGGAGGGAGTTGGACAATCATGCAAATGAAGCTGTTGAAGATCCGAGAGAAGAACTGCTCTACGGAACTGAGCTCCAAGAAGGGAATGGGTAATACTGAACATAGCACGGGCAGAAATAGGAAGAACAGCTGGAAGCATGAAAAAGTGGGGTCTGACTGAGACTAGCGTGTGTACATGTGGATTCCCAGAGCAGACGATGGAGCACATCCTTAGAGAATGACAGGATGGGCCCAGCTGCACTGATCATGACCTAAGTAGAGTCTGCTCCACAGATGCTGTTGAGTGGGTTCGGTGTTGGAGCGACACGCTATGAAGATGACTACTACTGATTCTGCTACTACTACTATTCCTACTGCTATTGCTATTGCTACTACTACTACTACTACTACTACTACTACTACTACTACTACTACTACTACTACTACTACTACTACTACTACTAATCTTACTACTACTACTACTACTACTACTACTACTACTACTACTACTACTACTATTACTACTACTACTACTACTACTACTACTACTACTACTACTACTACGACTGCTACTACAACAACTACTACTACTACTACTACGAGGGCTCTTTCATAATTAACCGAAAAATGCCTGTAAAATCCGCGTTTTTTATGCTATCAACAAAATTCTTGCACGTGTTCATACCTTGACTCGTCCTTCATTTCTCTACGTAACAGCCAAGTCTGTCGACACACTTCTGCCAACGCCGCACCATGGAATAGATACCCTCTCGGAAGAAATTTCCGTCAAGGTTTTGTAGCCATTTCCGCTCATGGTCAACAAGCTCTTCATCGACATCAAAGCGCTTTCCTGCCAGCTCACGTTTCAGTGGCCCAAAGAGGTGATAATCAAATGGTGCGAGGTCTGGACTGTGTGGTGGGTGTGGCAAAATCTCCCATCTATATTTCTCTAGCCAACCTTGCGTCACTCGTGCTGTGTGGGGTGTAGCGTTGTCGTGTTGCAAAATGACCCCGTTGGTCAGCTGCCCTGGGCGCTTTCTGCGAATGGCCTCCCTAAGCTTGTCAAGAGTTTGGCAGTACCTTGCAGCACTGATTGTTTCTCCAGGTTGTAAGGTTTCGAACAGAATAACACCACGACTGTCCCAGAAAACAGTTCCCATTATTTTCTTTGCTGACCGCATGACTTTGAAGTTCTTCGCGACAGGTGAGGATGGATGTTTCCATGTCATCGAATCTTGCTTTGTTTCTGGGGTGCAATGGTGCAACCAAGTCTCATCACCGGTGACTATGCTGTCAAGAAAAGTCACATCGTACCCTAGAAAGTCTCCGCCGGCGTTGGCAGTATGCCCGTTAACACTGCGTGAGCTCTTGCTTCTTCTCAAAAGTTCCCTGCAGATGTCCAATCTTTGTTCTTTATGATTGTCTGTCAATTGCTTAGGAACCCATCTTGCGCTGACTTTTCTGTAGCCAAGTTCATCAAATACAATTCTATGGGCAGAAGTTTCCGAAATTTCAAGACTGCTTGCGATTTCATGAAGTTTCAACCTCCTGTCTTGACGAATAAGCTCATCAACTCGCTTCACATTGTCTTCTGACGTCGCAGTTATCGAACGCCCTCTCCCTTCCCTGTCTGTCAAGTCGGAATGGCCGGCTTCAAACACATAACACCAGTGATAGACTTGTGTACGGCTTATAACATGCTCACCATATACTACTACTACTACTACTACTACTACTACTACTACTACTACTACTACTACTACTACTACTACTACTACTACAACCATTACTTCTACTACTACTAGTACTACTACTACTACTACTACTACTACTACTACTACTACTACTACTACTACTACTATACTACTACACTACTACTACTACTACTACTACTACTACTACTACTACTACTACTACTACTACTACTACTACTACTACTACTACTACTATTCTTCTTCTTCTACTTCCTCCTCCTTCTCCGCCTCTCCTTAAGCATAACCTTTTTCGAGATTTTATTCAATGTTTTCTTCATACACTTTTATTATCAATTTGCTAAACTCGTGTCTACATAAACATCAATCAAGATGCAGACATGTTATGCGTAGATTTCATAATGATTATATTTCGTGCCACGGAACGGTGTGTGTGTGTTTGGGGGGGGGGGGGGGGGGGGGGGGGGGGGGATCTCATTTTCATTGCTGTCTCTTTTTTGATTGTTTCTGTAATGAGGTCCATTCTGCGTCAAACCAAATGAAATTCTAAATTTAAAAAAGATGAAAAAAAAAAAGAAAAAAAGAAAATTATATCTATCTGTCGGGCCACATCGAGGTGTACATATATTCAGGTCTGACATCCGAGCCTACTTATGGGCCTAGTTTAACATTGTAGTTGTATTGGACAATAATTTTGCGTCATTTTTTTTTAGATTTTCATTATTACAATGATGAGCCCATAAGGAATTGGGTGATCGGACCTGCAAATAAGCGCACGTCGGGCCATATGGTACGTCATAAATAATATATACAATTTATTCGTGACACGCAGATAATGAGTCTTATTGGCTTCCATGATTGTTTTATCCGTATGTGTACTTTATATGGAGATTATTATTCTTCTATTTCAATTGAACCCAGTCAATCAAAGACAGTAAACTGCTCGGCCTCATTTCTGGTGAGTTTTACTTTTCTTATTATTGTTAGGGGCTTAGACTTAGACCGTAGCCATAGTTAAGAAGAACACTTTAGGACTCCAAAAGGACTGGCATTTTGACGTCATTATTTGGTTTTTGCACCGTCTAGTGAGTTGTCGTTAGTAGTGCTCATGGAAACAAGTTATTTCATTGGTTGAACTATTGAATACAACTCACGATTTATTATCTTTTGTGGCAAAAGACTGGCATTTTGACGTCATTTTTGGTCGGTATCAGGCCATAACTTTACGAAGGCCACGCTGATTGATACTGACCAAAAAATGACCAGTAAGATTAAAGAAAAAATATATGGATGTCTCCGTATAAACCCCAGGTACAACTTAATTAACCAGTAGATTTTTGACCAATCAAAACACATGATTTCTGACACATCTTCACAAAAAGTGTGACGTTAAAAAACTGTGTCCAATCCAATCTCATTAAAAGTGTAAAACCACTTTTCCACTGTTTTGGATATATACCTTGTGTAATTCATCTTCTGATTTCAGAATGATAGGCTGTCCCTGCGGAAAGTTGCCATTTAAAACCCCAAAAGTTGCAAAAAGTTGCCATAAAAAAGGGCAAAAGTTGCCATAAAAAAGGGCAAAAGTTGCCATAAAAATTGCCATAAAAAAGGGCAAACGTTGCCATAAAAAAGGGGCAAAAGTTGCCATAAAAATTGCCAAAAGTTGCCAAATTTTGCGGAACATTATCTGACAAGGGGGAGAAAAAATTGCGATTCGCAAACGCACAAACAAAGGTCAAAGTTTCAATTTAAACCACATCTGTTTATTACCTCAGCAGCAGTAATAATGATAATGGAGTACTTGGAGTACTATCATAGCATCTTGATTTTTAGTCTAAATATATGCTGGACGCCAATAAAAGTAATCCACCCTCGTTTTTTACAAGTACGTCTGGTAAACTTAAGAATCGGCCTATACATCTTGCTACTGAAATAGTTATGCCACCTTATTCAATACGGAGTTATAGTTACACGCCGAAGCAGACTGACCGATCGACTTACCGAACACATGATAATTTTTTTCTCGCGTCCTCTCGTCTAATCTCGTCACTCCGGAATAGAAATAGGAGGCGGAGCTTATATGATATAACGCAATGAAAGTTCTGTCCGATGACGGGTGGAGGGATATCACCTCTCTAAAACTTACCTTATTATATGAGATCTTGAGATTCTTATCCAATCATCGATTGCTCGTTTGACTGTTCGCTTGTGACCAGCGGCCTTTTCTCTTTGATTTCGTATCATGGTCTACCCGAAGCCCAACACCTCGGTCGTTTGTGGGTCAAACCCCCCTCCCCCACCTTCCCCCGTAATCAATTTATAATTTTCTCTCCGTATCTGGGGTAGAGCGCCACATGCACAAGTATATACTATTGAATGACACTGACATTGCCCCTCCCCTAACACATGGTAGGGGAGGCCTGAGGTAGTCTCCATTACTTCCTTCTCCGTTACTTGTCAGCTGAAGCCAACAGCAACCCAAGTTATCCTCTATCACGTGACCTTAGATCCGATGCTGCATACCGCTTGAACGTTTCACTATCCAGATCGCGTTCATGGTCACGTGAGAAGGCTACATCCGTTCGGCGTTCGGCGTCTCGTTCGGCCCCATTTCGTTAAAAGCCTAATCCCTCGTGGGTGAGAAGTTGCCAGGCTTCGATACCTCCCATAGTGGGCAGGGAGGTACATGCTGTGTCTTCTACCCCCCCCCCCCCCGACACCCGTTTTCCAATTGTTTCCTGTCATTGTCTTGGAATGAGATTACTTAGTTTTGTCCTGTCAATTGGTTTTGAGGGAAACAGTCGAATGTATAGTTATAGTTTTGGGAGATGTTTTTTTTCCTTGTAAATCATCTCTCTGTTATGCACTATAATATTATGTTTAGTTTACATATTATATTATAGGATTGGTAAACATTTGAGTGTATTCCTCTTAGTTGGGACTTGTGCTTGCGTCTGGATGAGACTTTTAGGTGATCTCAAACTAAGTACCTACTTTGTCGGTGTGCTCTTGGAATTTACATCTGTTCCCTATTTGAACCAAATCCCCTTTGTCTTATCTTTTCTTTTGTGCTTTAATTGTAATTTTAGAACTTTTTACTATCCCATTTTCTTCATTTTTACTGGCGCTGATATAACCTTAATGTGTTGCAAGCGCCGTAAAACCCTTAAAAACAAAAACAAAACAAAACCAGGCTTGATTACCAGTACGAGGAGACACTGGGTGGCTACGAATCGGCTTCGGTCGAGGAGCTGCCTCACAGCAAAGGCGCTTCACCAGTGGGGACTTTCCACCTGTCTCACATGTACCCGATGTGGGCAAGAACCCGAAACGGCAGAGCATCCAGTTGAACGGTGTGTTGTGACGATGCCAATGCGACCGAGCGGGTTCGCGACGGTGCACAAGTGCGGACCGCACTTTTCTGATTGGGTCGATCGTCATAATATAGAAGTGTGAGAACCATAAGAAGCTGCTGCTGATTGGGTCGATGTCATTATATAGTAGTGTGAGCACCATTAGAAGCTGCTGCTGATTGGGTCGATCGTCATAACATGGTAGTGTGAGAACCATAAGAAGCTGCTGCTGATTGGGTCGATGTCATAATATAGTAGTGTGAGCACCATTAGAAGCTGCTGCTGATTGGGTCGATCGTCATAACATGGTAGTGTGAGAACCATAAGAAGCTGCTGCTGATTGGGTCGATCGTCATAATATAGTAGTGTGAGAACCATTAGAAGCTGCTGCTGATTGGGTCAATGTCATAATATAGTAGTGTGAGAACCATAAGAAGCTGCTGCTGCCAAATCATGATTCAATACGTAACCTATTCATTATTAATCCTCCGAAGGACTGGTTACATACACACTTCCAATGATTTTGGAATCGGAAGAGTAGAGGTTGTGATGTCATGACTTCCCTGCCTTACTGTATTCAACCAATTTGTTAACATTCTATTGTTATTTTATTAACAACCATATTTGTTCGAACAATTTTGACTACGGTATCAATTTTTTAATAATATTTTTCAGGAACGACAATGAAAACTCTGACCTTCACCTTGATTCTTCTAGCTTTGCCCGGCAAGATCCAGTCCTATGGGTATTTCACCAACACTCATGCTTATATGTGACCCTTCGCCTCAAAACGGTATTAAGTCGGGTTGTTTAAGATGTTGAAAATTGAATTTATAGCCATAAATATCAGACTTCTGTTGAGTTTATACGATTTATTGAGGAGAATGGATACCATATTTTAGGGTGCTAATGCCAACAATTTATATTTTTAACCAGTTTTTTAACATTAAATTCGGCTTTTAAGCATCTGGTTCGTTCCGACATAATACCGTTTTAGACGGAGGGTCACATACTTGATAATTTTATGACAAGACACTGGCCTCTGGGTGGGGGTCCTACCTCCCATAGCGGGCAGGGAGGTACTTGCTGTGTCTTCTATCCCCTCTTATATGTTTTCCAATTGCTTTCTGTCTTTGTCCTGACCTCGGTCGCAGTCCTTGGCTGAGAGGGAAACAGTCGAATGTATAGTTATAGTTTTGGGAGATGATGTTTTTTCCCCTTGTAAATCATCTCTCTGTTATGCATTGTATTATGTTTAGTTGACATATTATATTATATGATTGGTAAACATTTGAGTGTATTCCTCTTAGTTGGGACCTGTGCTTGTGTCTGGATGAGACTTTTAGGTGATCTCAAACTAAGTACTTTGACGGTGTGCTCTTGGAATCTACATCTGTTCCCTATTTGAACCATTTCCCTTTGTCTCACCTTTTCTCGGGTATTTTATTTGTAATTCTAGAACTTTCTACTCTCTCATTTTCTTCTTTTTAACTGGCGCTGATATGACGACTTAATACGACTTATGCCGTAAAGCCCTTAAAAAATAATTTTAAAAAAAATAAATGATAATAATATGACAAGACAATTTGTGACCCTCCGTCTCAAAACGGTATTATGTCGGGATGATTCAGACCCCAAAAAGTGAATTTAGAGAATGATGAGAAATCGGACCTTAGAAGTTTTTGCAAAGCAAAAAATAGTATTTATACTCCAGCGTGACGTAAAGAAATTAAACCCAAATTTGATATTTGTGGCTATGAATTCAATTTCCCTTACCGAGTGGATCCCGACATAATACCGCTTTGATGCGGTGGGTCACATTTTATTTCATTTTGACTAGAAAACCTGCCCTTTGTGTAGATTAAAATGACTTTCACCTTATTAGAAGACTATTTGGTACCCCTCGTCTCAAAACGGCATTATTAAAATGCTGAAAATGGAATTTGCAGCCAGAAATATCATGCTTAAGTTGGGTTTATATGCTTTATAGAGGAGGAGGAATATCATATTTTACTGTGCTAAATACCAATGTGTCATATTTTTGACCAGTTTAACTATAATTTGAATTTTTAGCATCTGGTCCATCCCGACATAATACCGTTTTGGGACGACGGGTCACATTTGCTGATTGGAAATCATTTTAATTTATCGATACAGAAAGTTTTCTGTTAAAATGGGGCAGGTGACGTCAACAATTAAAAAAAAAGTAGTATAATGACGTCATTATAAATTGCTGCTTTGATTTCTGGTGTCACATGCTACCATAAGGATAAGTATTGAATTGTAAGCTTCAATTTATTAGACAAAGACAGATACTGTGGACGTTTAGGGTTTCCCCTTTATCAACAAAACACGATGAATGAAACACAAAGGACGAATGAGATATCACGTGTGAATGACGTAATTAAGGTAAATAAACCAAAGGTTTACGGCGTCATTCAAACACATCTCATTCGTCCTTAGTGTTTCATTCATCGTGTTTTGTTGATAAAGGTGGGACCCGAGAGGTCCACAGTATCTGTCTTTGTCTAATTGAATTTTATATAGCGCAATATCCACTATACGTGCTCAACAGCAACATTTAACATGAAGGACAGGACATGACGCCTGTTTGGCGATATTACATTTTTTTTCGGACAGAGACGACGCCTGAGTTTTACACCTGAGTACGGTGAGAGAATGTGAGTGAAGAGCCTTCTCTTAGGACTCAACTATGCACCGAGCGAGCTAGACTCGAACCCAGGACCTTCCGATCCGAAAGCGAGTGTCATACCACAAGACCACATAGCCGCACATATAAATTGAAGCTTACAATACAATACATTTTTTTTCCAATTTTGAAAAGTAGGAAAAGTCTCTAGGATTGAGTGAGTAAATAAACGTGGCAAAATAATTTTTTAAAAAAGGAAATAAAAATGGAGCAGTGTGTCTCAGCGGTAACGTCTTTGCTTCGTTCCCAAAAGCTAACGAGTTCGTCAATCACCTGCCCAGCAGAGAGCAGCTTGATTCTACTAAACAAAGAAAATCTGTACTTTTTATTCTTCATGCTGGCTAGAACTTTTTCACATGTCATGTGATCTGATTGTATTAAAGTCAAAACATGATCAGATTTACAATGTTTTTCTCCTCTGGATACAATTTTATGCTCGTCGGAGAAGTATTTCATTCACAAGGGCGTCCGCCATTGTTTCGATAGTTTAGAACCAGTTACTAAGTTACTGTACTATGCGTCATTATGAGGGAAGTGACGTCACGACTGTTGAAGCGTATTAAAAAGATAAAAAGCAACGAAACCAGGGTTGCCAGTTTGGCTTTTTTAGTGTCAAATTGTCCAAATTGGCACTTTTTGATTATGGTTGGCAGGAAAGCAAATCGGTTGGCAAGTTGGCACTTTTTTGACATTTTTTTGGGACAGAGATAATTAATATAATATTTATATATTATTATTATACATAATTAGAAAGAAAGAGCGTGTCATATCATACCTTTCAATTCCCAGTATTTGCATGTTCGTTTTGTGATTTCGTTCTCACATAACTTTTATTATTTGGCTACAACAAACACAAATCTGGCTTCAGCCTTTCCGGTTGAAACTGAAAGTGAAACTGTTAGGCCTAATTAATGTGGCTTCCAGTTTGATATTTCTTTGGTGTTTTATAAGTCATAGTGGTCAGCACCAGATAAGCCAGCATTTTGTTTATTCTTGAATTTACACGTGTAATATTTCACTATTATGAGTAGGTGTAACGAAAATCCATATTTTGAGAGGTTTGGCAAGTTTTCGAAGCATTTGGCAAGTTTTTGTCACATATTTGGCAAGTTGTCCTGAAAAAAACTGGCAACCCTGAACAAAACGCTAAAAAGGCCCACGTATAACGATTCGGAGCCATTTTGTGACACTGTTTGATAAATCTAGATGTCGTGAGTTGTTATACAGGCCCTCCCGCCACTGACCGTAGTCATCGTTAACATATAGATAGTATGCGCTTGGCTAAGAAGCTCACAACATTGCCACCCGGAAGTATAACGGACCAACACACAATGATGCCTGGGTTATTTATTCCTGACATCCCTTGGAATAGACCCTAAAAACAAATTTCCCGTTAGGGATGAATAAAGGGAATTTTTATTTTATTTTATTTTTTAAAACACCCAGATCCTGTTGAAATGGGCGGGGGTAAGGCGCTGTATCCAGCGGCGTGGCGTATTGACGGCATATGGTGGTGTCATGATTAGAAAAAAAATCTAATACAGTGAACACGGTTAAGAGGAGAGAGCACGTCATATTAAAAACTCTCTTTTATGGAAGGGTGGGGGAGGGTCGATGGTTTCTACGAGTGGACAAAACTCACAAAAACAAATAATTCATGAAAACACCAAGCCACAACACTGAGATACAAGTCCCGTATGAAAAGGTCTTTGTAATTATTCTTTGTCCACCATTTAAAGGATTGGATTTGATAGATAGTGCAATCAATATGTTATAAATGTAAATCAAAAGAGAAAAAAAAACCTATGACAGAAATTACTTACTTTTAGTACTTGTAAAAAAATCTGCACTGCGATGTTTCATCTCTGCAAATCTTTTTATAATGTGTTTATTGAAATCTGGAATGGCATCTATTTGAGCTTTGTGAATTGACAGAATCATTAATGAATTTAACCGCTCCTGTTTAATTGAATTTCGCAACAAAAACATTTCACTCTTTTAAGGGTGCTAAAACAACGTTCAGGAGGTTAAGAAATACGATGGAAGTGGTTAAGGTCACTATAGCCTATAGATGTCCATGATTTGTCAGTGTTTGTTGTATCTGTTAAAAGTAGACAATAAAAACAAAAGACTAAACTAACTGTGAGCCATTCATGCCTGTCATACCATGTCACTGAAAAAGAGCGTTTTCGAGATTTCCACACCTGTGTTAATTCAAAATCAGTTGGTTGGTGAGGAACTAGTCTTTTTATTTCTAATTTGTCATCTAGTGTCAATCTCCCAAACGGTCGGTGAAGTAAAGAGTCAACTTGATTCATTGCAATTCATTGTTTAACAAAACAAAACTTCAAAGTATATCTCAAATAATGGAAATCAGTGGAATACGATTAATGATTGCACAAATAAAAGGTAGATTCAGATCTTAAAGCATCACAAAGAAAAAATCACTCCACTTAAGTACTTAAAAATCTAAAAACACACCAAAAGTATAACTGTTGACAGTCTTCGCTTTCTTTCTCTGACTGACACAAATACACACGCACAAACACACACACACACACACACACACACACAAGTAAACACTCATACACACGTAACCATCAACTTGGCACTACAAGCAAGAAAAATGTTGGTAAATTCGTCCATAATGCTTCGTTGCAAAGAATTACTTTATTCAATAATCGTGAAAAAGAGGTGGGGGGTTTGATATGTCATATTTTAAAGTTTTATGATGTTTTTCTTTGTTGCTTACAAATAAACTTGACAATGATCAGAGTTTTTGACAGTTAATGTAATATTTTGGATGGCCGAAGTTACCCTACATTGGCAATTGCCTAAGTTGATGACAGTCCTCTCAAATAATGTGACTTCTCATCTCCGGGCAGTTGAAGATTTGCCAGTTTTGTCCTTATGAGTTTTAAGGCATGGAAGTGGCACAGCAGGCCTGTGGCATCTGTGAAGACAGACCTGCATCAGTCGCTTCCATCTTACATTTATCTGTCGTGTAGATAGTGGTCCTGGACAAATCTCCAGGCCTGTGGTATCTGAAGACAGATCTGCGCACATAGTCGCTTCCATTTTTCATTTATCTGTCATGTAGACATCAGTCCTGGACAAATATTTAAGTCTGTGACATTTGTGAAGATGGACCTGTGCGCAGACGCTTCCATCTTACATTTATCTGTCGTATAGACATCAATCCTGGACAAATATTCAAGGCTGTGACATCTGTGAAGATGGACCTGCGCGCGCAGACGCTTCCATCTTACATTTATCTGTCATGTAGACAGTGGTCCTCGACAAATTTCCAGGCTTGTGTCATCTGTGAAGACAGACCTGCATGCAGCCACTTTCATCTTACATGTATGTCATATAGACGGTGGTCCTGGACAAATCTCCAACAAATGACTTACAAATCTGATGCATCCTGCGTATATTTTCTGTAGTTTCCTCCCAAGGAAAGCATAAAACACAGCCCTCCCCTTTCCAGTGGTGTCTTCCACTATCAACTGATAAAGTGCAAAGTCGCTTTAGTTCTTTTTGTATGCGCCTATGACAAAACAAAAAGTAAAACGGTTAGGAAAGGATGAAAAGCCTGAATGTACAGTTAGAATAGATAAGGTCACATTTTGAAACCAGGGACTTGAAGTCTCTGTACCAGTCAGGCAGGAATATGACCTGCAGAAATTGTAAATAAACATTTTTAAAATAACAAACGTGTAACTATTATGGTTTTATAAAATTTTATTACAACAGCATAAATACGAGTGAGCAGCTATGGCCCCTCAAGGCCGATAAAAAAAATGATAAAAGCTAGAAACGGGTGCTTAAATTACCTAAATCGTGTTTAAAGTAATGTTAAACACCAAACAACAACAACAACAAAAAGAGTTTTCACGGCGAGGCATGAATGATAATGATATCATTACAAACTACAGCACATAATCTGGCAGTATCACAAACACAAAAAATCAAACACAGTATCACAAACACAAATCAAACACAGTATCACAAACACGAAAAACCAAACATAAGTGTAACTTCCACTCTCCTTGTAAAGATGTATGAAGTTGACGTCACTCGGTCTTTGATCTTGCGTTTTTGCCATCCATGTTTATGAGTTATTCTCACTAAACTGCATTAACCAAACTATAAACGCCAGTTTAGTGAGAATTACTCAGAAACGCGGATGGCAGAACGCAATAACAAAGACCCGAGTGACGTCAACTTCGTTCCATCTATATAGGATGCATTTTATTGTAAATATGTATTTAATTTATTATTCAAAATTGTTTTGTTTTAAAAAATATAAAATGTGAATTTATAATTCAATTTTGCTGTTTGTTTTTCATTATTATTGTTATGCCTTGCAGTGTTAATGAAATGGGCAACTGGGTAGGGTTCCTGACCTCCCATAGTGGGCAGAGAGGTACTTACTGCGTCTTTTATCTCCCTGTATCTGTTTTCCAACTTTCTTTCTGTTTTTTATTTGGAATGAGATTACTTGGTTTTGTCCTGGTCCTGGCCCGATTCCCTGGCTGAGAGGGAAACAGTCAAATGCAGAATTGTTTTGGGAGATGATATTTTTTTCCCTTGTAAATCATCTATCTGTTATGTATTATTTTATTTATTTTGAATGTATAATTGAAGCATTTGAGTGTATTCCTTTCTTTGTTGGATTTTGTGCTTGTGTCCGGATGAGACTTATAGGTGATCTCGAACTAATTACATTGGTGGTTTTCTCTTGGAATCTACATCTAATCCCTATTTGTTCCCATTCCCCTTTGTCTTATTCTCTCTTGCGTGCTTTAATTGTAATTCTAGAACTTGTTACTTTCCCATTTTCTTCTATTTACTGGCGCTGATATGACCTTAATGTGTTACAAGCGCCGTAAAACCCTTAAAAACAAAACTATATGTCCTGTAGGGTTCTAGTGTCAGACTATATGTTAACGATGGCTAAGGTCCGATCGTAGCCAACGTTAACTTATAGCCTGAAACTAAAACCGTATTTTGACGATATCTTTAGGTTTGCGGACTGCCTGCTAATTTGTATTTAGTAGTGGTCAAGGAAACAAGTGATCCCATTGGTTGAACTGTTGAATACAATTTACAATTTGTTTTCTTTTGTGGTCAAAGACTTAGTCTTTTGACGTCATTCTGGGTGGGTTCCTGACCTCCCATAGTGGGCAGGGATATACTTATGGTCTTCTATCCCCCTATATCTGTTTTCCAATTTGCTTTCTGTCTTTGTCTTGGAATGAAATTACTTGATTTTGTTCTGGCCCTGGTCGGATTCCTGGCTGGGAGGGAAACAGTCAAATGCGTAGTTATTGTTTTGAGAGATCATATTTTTTTCCTTGTTAACCATCTCTCTTTTATGTATTATTATGTTTGTTATTTTGAATGTGAAAGCATTTGAGTGTATTCCTCTTAGTGGGATCTTGTGCTGATGTATTGGTGAGACATTTTAGTGATATCAAAGTACACTGATTGTGTGCTCTTGGAATCTACATCTGTTCCCTATTTGAATCATTTCCCCTTTGTCTTACTTTTTTTCTCAAGTCCTTTTTATTTGTACATCTAGAATTTTTTCACTATCCAATTTTCTTCCTTTTTACTGGCGCTGATATGACCTAAATGTGTTGCAAGCGCCGTAAAACCCTTAAAAACAAAAACAATCTCTTATTTCTTAAAACTATTCTAGCAGCTTGATATTGAAACCGCTGCATTTTATCAAGTAAGAAACATGGGGAATACTCTTCAACAGTCGTAACGTCACTTCCTTCCTAATGACGCATGGTAACTTAGTAACACTGACTCTAAACTATCGGAACAATGGCGGACGCCCTTATGAAATATTTCTCCGACGAGCATAAAGGGCATCCAGAGGAAAAAAACCCCATAAATTTGATCATGTTTTGACTTTTACACATTCTGATCACAAGGCATATGAAAAGTTCAAGCCAGCATGAAAAATAAAAAGTAATGATTTTCTTTGTTTAGAAACAAGCTGGCCGCCGTTGCCGGGCGGCGTGACATCAGACTATTGAATCGTATTAGACAGGAGTAAATTAGAAAAATCGAAACGAGTAAATACAAAAGCAGACACTGGAATCTATAAGGAATGTTTAATTTAAAACAGACCTAATCAAGACATAATATTTTGAATCAGTTTCTCCATATAATAAAACAATAATAATAATAATAATAATAATAATAATAATAATAATAATAATAATAATAATAATAATAATAATAATAATAATATAATGATGATGATGATAAAAAAAATAATAATGATGATGATAATAATAATAATAATAATAATAATAATAATAATAATAATAATAATAATAATAATAATAATCATAATCATCATCATCATCATCATCATCATCATCATCATCATCATCATCATCATCATCATCATCATCATCATCACCATCATCATCATCATCATCATCATCATCATCATCATCATCATCATCATAAAAATATGTATGATAATAATAATGATAAAAATAGGTATAATAATAATAATGATAAAACTATTTATAGTAATTAAAAAAATAAAGATATTGATGATGATAATAATCAAAATAATAATAATGATAATAATGATGATGGTGATGATAGTGAATATGATAATGATATATAATAATTAAAATAATAAAAATAATAATAATAATAATAATGATGATGATAATTGTAATATAATAATAAATAATAATAATAATAATAATAATAATAATAATAATAATGATAATGATAATGATAATGATAATAATAATAATAATAATAATAATAATAATAATAATAATAATAATAATAATAATAATAATAATAATAATAATAATAATAATAATAATAATAATAATCTAGTAGTAGTAGTAGTAGTAGTAGTAGTAGTAGTAGTAGTAGTAGTAGTAGTAGTAGTAGTAGGAGGAGGAGGAGGATGAGGAGCAGTCGTAGTAGTATTCACGACAAGCGTCCATAGAGACAGACAGCCATATTCATTCATTCATAATTACGTTTTAATTTAGGATTTACACCTGTGAAAAAAACATCCAAAACTATTCATAAAACAAGAATTTCGTTCATACTAAGAAGAAAAAAATCTCTCTCTCTCTTTCTCTTGTTGTAATAATTTACGTCATCACTTTGAGCGTTGATAATTAAATGCATGATTGTTATTTTGGGATCATGACGGTATTTTTCATAAGGGTGTCCCGATTTCGCTCTTTGAAAAGTTGACTCCTATTCAATGTAGAGATCCTATGTTGGTGTCTCTGAGAGACTGTCAGTGACCGAACGCTGGAGACAGGGTTCTCTGAGAGACTGTCAGTGACAGAAGGCTGGACACAGGGTTATCTGAGAGACTCTCAGTTACCAAAGACTGGACACAGGGTTCTCTGAGAGACTGTCAGTGACCAAAGGCTGGACACGGGGTTCTCTGTGAGACTGCCACTGACCAAAGGCTGGACACAGGGTTCTCTGAGAGACTGTCAATGACCAAAGGCTGGACACGGGGTTCTCTATGAGACTGTCAGTGACAGAAGGCTGGACACAGGGTTCTCTGAGACGCTGTCAGTGACAGAAGGCTGGACACAGGGTTCTCTGAGAGACTGTCACCAAAGACTGGACACAGGGTTCTCTGTGAGACTGTCAGTGACCAAAGGCTGGACACGGGGTTCTCTGAGAGACTGTCAGTGACCAAAGGCTGGACACGGGGTTCTCTGAGAGACTGTCAGTGACCGAAGGCTGGACACGGGGTTCTCTGAGAGACTGTCAGTGACCAAAGGCTGGACACAGGATTCTCTGGGACACAGGATTTTCTGAGAGACTGTCAGTGACCAAAGGCTGGACACGGGGTTCTCTGAGAGACTGTCAGTGACTGAAGGCTGGACACAGGATTCTCTGGGACACAGGATTTTCTGAGAGACTGTCAGTGACCAAAGGTGTCTGATCACACCCCAGTGTATTTTCACACAGCCTTCGTGAAATTATTTTTTCACTTTCCAAACCTGTTGTAGCCAATTTTAACTGAGCCGCTCAGCGATAAATTTCACTGTTTCGTCTAAGCCAAAATTGACCACATTTACTTGAAGGACAGGAAAAGTATGAAACAGAAAAATTCGAACACCGGAAGTTCGTTATGTAGACACCTTCAAATCGAAAGTTAAATTATTGCTACAAGCACATCTCAATTGCCTCATGTTGTAAACAAACTGGTTGACCGTTTCTAAGTTTCTTCGCAGATTGGGTACCTAATTATAAGGAACAATTGTCAGTAGCCAAATTAATTCCCGCACAAATTAGTTTTCTGCCATTGCTTTGCTCAAGTGAGCTTGCTGTTTACCTTTCATTTTGATTCTTTGGATTTTACCGCTTCGACGAATTACGAAGAGTTTCAGTTTCAGTCAATTTTTAGAGAGCTCATTTACAGGTCTACACAGGGTTCTCTGAGAGACTGTCAGTGACCGAAGGCTGGACACAGGGTTCTCTGAGAGACTGTCAGTGACCGAAGGCTGGACACAGGGTTCTCTGAGAGACTGTCAGTGACAGAAGGCTGGACACAGGGTTCTCTGAGAGACTGTCAGTGACCGAAGGCTGGACACAGGGTTCTCTGAGAGACTGTCAGTGACCGAAGGCTGGACACACTGTCAGTGACCGAAGGTTGGACACAGGGTTCTCTGAGAGACTGTCAGTGACCAAAGGCTGGACACAGGGTTCTTTGAGAGACTGTCAGTGATCGAAGGCTGGACACTGGGTTCTCTGTGAGACTGTCAGTGATTGAAGGCTGGAAACAGGGTTCTCTGAGAGACTGTCAATGACTGAAGGCTGGACACCGGGTTCTCTGAGATGCTGTCAGTGACAGAGGGCTGGACACAGGGTTCTCTATGAGACTGTTAGTGACCGAAGGCTGGACACAGGGTTCCCTTAGAGACTGTCAGTGATCGAAGGCTGGACACACATTTAAACGGCTTTTCTCCAGAATGGATTCTTGAGTGTTGGCGCAACGTTACATTTTGAGCAAATGTTTTTCCACAAGTTTGACATGTAAATGGCTTTTCTCCCGAATGACTTAACAAATGCTTTTTCAACAGATATTTATATTTAAATATCTTTCCACAAGTGGGACATTCGTTTTCCAAAAACAAATTCTTTGGATCATGTTCTAACCTTGACTTCTGAAAAAGTAATTCTTTGGACTTTTTTTCAGCTTTCTGAACAGGAATTGAATTTTTAAATAAATCCTTATAAGAAGATGATATTTTATCACTCAGAATCTCATAAAAATTTCTGTCTTTTTCAGCTTTAACATTTGACTTTAAGCCTGAACATGAAGGAATAATTCTGTCAAAAGAATTTAACAATGTATTTTCCTCTTGAAGACTCTTTTCTCTTCCATCTGCATCACATCGTATTACATCCAGTGTATTCTGAGGTGTTGAAGATTGTCCAAAAGTTGTATCTGTGCCGTACTTGATGTCATTTTCAGAATCTCGTAGAAATTCAACACAATTGTCAGTTGTTTGATCAATGTCGATTTCAATCTTAATGTCCTCGTGGAGTCTCTCATCTACAGGATTGTCACAGTTGTCGACATCCGAATCCTCGTCTCCTGAAAAATAGGAATCATTTTTAAAATCATTTACTACATCATCTATCAAAAGAATAAGACAACAAATACATACAAAAAATGCACACACACACACACACACACACACAGAGAGAGAGAGAGAGAGAGAGAGAGAGAGAGAGACACACACACACAGACATATACTCACTCAAAACAAACAAAAACAGTTGACGACTAAACAATAAACAAACAAGCCAGAAAAAAAGAAACAACAATAGAAGAAAAAGCAGAAGAAAAGAAAAAACAATATATAAGAAAACATGAGTTTTTAATTAGTGCAATATCCACTAAACATGCTCAAAAGGCTTTACAAGGGGTCCCTAGCCAACAGCAACACTTAACATGCAGGACATGACACGATTCTTGTTAGGAGATACTACATTTTTTTTTTTGGATAGAGACAGCGCTGTTAACGGCCAGGTACTCATTTTACACCTGAGTAAGGTGAGAGAATGTTAGTAGAGAGCACTTTCCAAGGACTCAACTATGTAGGACCTAGATAATTTCTCTGTTGTCAATCTCGGATTTAGTAATGTATTTATGTCTTTAATGTTTTTTGTTGTCGGCTGAAGAAGGGATTTGACTTTGAACCAAATTATAACGTTGATAAAATACTTTTACCCAAACTTGGCATTTCAGACTTGATATCCAGAAGATTTGCCGATTGTTCCTCCTGTTCAAGCGAGTCTTTCATCAACATCTCTAGGAAAAAAGGAAAAAAATAAGATCGTATGGAATACAAATTATTTCTTTGGACATTACACCGACTGAGGACGTGGAATAAAATAAAAGCCACAGAAACTAATGATTAATAATAGAAATGTCAATATTCTATTGACATTTTCATTCATTCCATTCAGTAAATTACCTTCATATCATCGACTTAAATCATGCTTCATTGCCATCACTATTGTTTATCACAATGATTTGTAATCACATTGCCATCATGTTGTTCATCACAATGATTTGCAATCACAATCTTTCATTGTTATTGTTGTAAGAGAGTAAGCCTATGCAAAAGGTTATCTAAGACATTTGCACTATGCAAAAGGTTATCTAAGACATTTGGTGCAAACTGTCAATTATATATCAGCAAATGGGTTTAGTGAGTACATAATGCAGGCATATCAGTTAAACTTGGTCCATGCATGATAGGTTTGGGCAGTTTTTATGTCAAAGTTACTGGACAGGTTATCATGTTGAGTACTATTTAATCAATCATTCTTAAATTGGTTTAGGGGTGTTGAAACAGGTGAAAGGGGCATTTATCAAAATAATGTTATATCATAAAAGGCGGGGTTTAACATCAATATGTAGGAATTGACGTTTCAGGTTTGATTATGATTTGGTCTTACTCTTAGGGGTTGGATTATAGACTGACAGGGAACTGTCAAAACTGCAAGGGGGCGTGGAAACAATGGAACTGTGGGTAAAATTTTGATAGGGATAAAAGAGGATGTTTCGAGGAAAACGGGATTATTCTGATTCTACTTTACAATGAGCTGCACTTACCTAAGTTCTAACATCCTACTAAGAATCTTTTATTTTACGGACTTAGAAATATTCCACGCATATTGAAAATGGTTACTTAGGCAAAACGACCTAACATTTGGATTGATTTTACGGATTTGGAATTTATCATGATTTGGATTTGGAATTTATGAAACTGATTGAATTATGAACATGCTATTTGATTTGGATTTGAAATTTATCACAACAAATAAAATTGTAAGAAATGAAACTTGGAATCTGGACTTTTATTTGAATGTTTTGATGTTGTGCATTCAATCATCATCACCGGCCCTTAAACTCTTTCGTCATTATTAACATCTACAACACAACGCAAAGGATAATACTACCATCTATTAAAAAACCACTATACGATCACAAGTCATTACATATGTGTGCAACTACCCCACATTATGTATCTAATTTGGTGTCGTGACTCAGGATTCTTATACATCTTATTTGGAGCCGTGATACCAGGATGTAAAGATGTTATTATTCCGAACCATGGATACACAAGAAATGTATATTGTTGCAGTGTTAACATCTATTGAAGTTTTTGTGAGACTCGAATTTTGAAGTGAAAATTGTGAACAGATAGGAAAATATTTTTATTTGGAAAAGAAAATGAACATCAATTTTGAAGGTGAAGTAGTATAATTTTTTGTAATGAAATGTTGAAAAAATTATTGAAATTATAGATGATTCCTAAAATTCTGATAAAATACGGTTTTTAAAAAAAAATTAAACGAAATAATATTGAAATTAAGAACCATAGATGGAACAAGAAAATATATTAAAAACTAAAAGCAATATATTATAGAACGGCAAATAATAATAATAATAATAATAATAATAATAATAATAATAATAATAATAATAATAATAATAATAATAATAATAATAATAATAATAATAATATCATATTGATGCTATATGTATTTTAAATATTTAAAAAGAGGAGAGAGAGAGAGATGAAGAAAAATTGCAGAATTTAAATGAATATTTTAGTGCGTTTTATTTTTCAAAATAAATGAAAATGCGTTTACTTAGAATCAAGCGTTTCGGAACAAATCTTCGAATATTAATCTGTACCGTTAATGGCAATGTTTTGTTAATATCAGTAACAAAGATGTGTCAATTTTTATTTCAATTTTTGTATGTTACTGTTGGAATTACATAAACAGTTGGTCCATTATTTAATGTTGTTACGTTTTATTTTCTGTCAAAATGACTCAAGAAGACGATGGCAATAAAAACACGTAAATTATAAGTTTTGATAATTGAAAAATGTCTTATGGTATTTATTGTTATATTACAACATCATTGATTATATTTCTCTCCCGTCAATAGGGATGAATTGGTAGGTTGATATTGACTCTTTGAGATTCATGGGTTCATGACAAAGAGCAAAGTTTTATATCTGTTTGTTTTCTTGGTAATAAATGTGTGGTTAACGCAGCCAAGTAATCGACAACAGAGCTTATTTAGTTGTGTAATGAGACATGGCGTTATAATAGATTACATAAGACATTTGGATTTTATCACTGGAAATTAAGTTGAAATGATTTATGCGGAATATGAGTCAATCGTTGTTTTGTTTAGTTTTGTTTTGAAACGCGTTTCATCGTAATTTTTTTTTGTAAAGGAGCAATATTCTCAGTATAACGGAATAACGGACTTTTGGTTTAAAGTCGGAGAACAAATAAAATGACGGAGTAATAATTATTATGAAAGACTGATGTCTTGTAATGGAAGTTAAAATGTTATTACGGAAGAATAACAAAATATTGAAAATGCATTATCATGTCATGTGAGCTGATAATATTTGTGACACAAGTGGTTAACTTGTTAAGAATCAGCGAATTATAAGTAACCCATATGGTAAAATGCTGTAAATGCATAGTGGGTAAATAAGCGCAGTGATGTAAGACGCGGTAATTAAAGTGCACACGATTTAAATTACGAGACGCAGGAATGAGGCGTTCGGGAATATTTTATTTTGCGTTTGATTAAAGCGCATGGTTTAACATTATGAAATGATGCAGAAGGCGGAGAATTTTTATAAATACGATGCGCGTGGTTAAAGCGCACACAATTATCAATGCTATATTAAGAGGCGCGAGATAACGTCGCAATGAGTTATATGAATATTTTTATAAGCCGAGGGCAAAGGCGCGAAACATTGAATTTTTATTGACCAGAGTGTATATCGTTTCTGCAAATATTTTGATTATCATATTTTTCTCCTATCAATTTGCTGTTGTAATTGTAATCAATATTTACTGCGTGGTTTGAATTTAACATTTATATCATAAAATTTGTAACTGAGTTGAAGAAGAAGTTATGTTCAATTGTCAAATCTTAAGTGTGTAATCATTCAACAATAAATTGAAATGGTAGGAAGTGCTACGATAACACCAATAATAATGATAAAATAAACAAAATCATATTTCATTAAATTAGGGATTTTCTAAGGGAATAATTCGAGTTAATCAAAGGCAGAAGTAGTGTTTACACTAAAACATTATACATAACAGTCATCACGAAAGAGGACATGTGAAAACATCAGTCATAACGGGAACGCTGACGACAACGACAGAGGCAACTCAAACACAGCCACAACAGAGGTCGGGAAATGTCTTAATCCCTTTGGTCTATCCACGAATACCTTGAAATGGAGTAACAATCTCGACAACCACTACGCCATTGATACGTCCAGAATCAACACAATCTACAGACTACAAACTACACAGCAACCTCAATTACAACGTACCTTTCAACTTATACAAACTTGACAGAATTCATAAAATAATATCTGTATCAACACAGATTTCTTCCATGAACCTTTTTTTTTATATTTACATTCTTTATTGAACAATTGGATTACTTGTGTATTTACTTCTACGACAACAATACCCAACGATGTACGATGTCAATAATTACATAAACGTTCAAGATACGATTATTTTTACAAAAATGATGTCCAATTGTGAACAATACTACTTCCTTCATATTCAGTGGTGAGCGTATTCAAATTTAAACTTATGTCAATATACAAGTGTGCAGCACCCATATCTACAACTTATAAACATTGAATATTATAATAACGCCTGTCTTAGTATCATTGTAAAAGATAAAGGCTATATATGTATATAAGACAATGCAGGAAAAAGTATCGCAAAACGCCACATGAGCGATTTCCTTGGATTCATTATCGTATGATATTCAACAACCTGCGTTCAGATAACGAAAATATTGTTGACCTTACGGACCCCACTACTTACTCTACAAGATTACATCATCTACCTGGTGTGTGGACTCACATGCCACCTCATCAGAACTCGATCAACAAACACAGACAATTACAACACACGACCTCTGTCGACTACTACACACGAATCTTTTGTCAACACATGGCTGAGTTTACAACTTTCTTTTGACTTGCTGGATAAGTCAAACTTCATTTAAATTCAAGATCTCGCACACAGTTAATCTTGAATTTTTACAATTTCATCTACAATGAGATTCAACGTATACACAAGACAACCACAAATATCTACGAGGAGAATCGACCCAGATGCCGGAGATGAATGGATTACAGCGACGTCACAAAACCAAGAAACAACCCAACAGGTTAAGCATACGTTTGCTACCTGTAGAGTCTTTTTTCGTCCCAATTCAAAAGACTCGAACAAATACAACACACTACTTGCAAAAGTTGGTCACTTTAGTAACAGCCCACAATCACATACTATTTTAGATTTTACTTATTTAGTTATTTACACTGTACTAAATATGAACAAGTCGGACAGACTAATGTCTGATTATTTATTAAACACTAAATATTTGAATGTGAAGACATTATGGTGATAATTCGAAGACATTTACAGAGGAAAAAGTTTTTAATTAATTAACAATAATTAAATTGAATTTATGACACTTGGGCTATGCAGTGACCACAACACACACAACAATGCAACACGTAGACTAGATACAATCACCTCAACTCTTATAGTTGATATATTTTTTTCATTACATGAAAACTCATTCTAAATGGAGACAATGACTTAATTAACAATTACTGACAATTTTTACAGGATGACCATTCTCAAAACGAACGGATTACTGAGAAATGTGACCTCTGATGGATGACCACAAAGAACAATTTGATATCAATGTAGTTGTAAACTACACCCTGATGACTTAAAAAGCTTAAAAAATTGAAACATCAACAATGAACAATGAATGATAATAACTTCAACTTGAATTTTAAAATGATGATAATGCTATTATTATGATTTATTTTTAAATATTTTTTTATTACTAATTGAAATGTAATCCTTCGTATATGGATCTAGATGTCTATAATACATTATTTGTACCACATATTATATGTAGGAATTAATGTAATAATGTTGTTTAAATGGAATCATACAATATAAAGGAATGTACAAGGTATTGGTTTTGATATGTCAGTAAATGAGTAGACATACATGGAAGCTGAGATTATCACCCATGTCGTATAGAGTTGAATTTGAGATTGAATAATTCAACGTGAGTATATCACAAATGGAAACTGAACCATCCTTTTTCACGCAATACTATTTATGTGTGATGGGGTATGACGAGAATTAAACACTTTTATTGCTATGAAGGTGGAATTTAAGGTGAAAAGATAATTTTTCTTTGAACTTTTAATTAATTGATATCTTACTGTCGATGTTGTAATACCTTAAAAGTATAATTGATAAATATATAAATGTTTTAATCAATTTTGGTGTTGGTAAATTTAAATTTTAATCACTTTTAAATGATAGATACCTTACTGTTGATGTTGTAATTTGAGAGAAAAAAAAGAATCTATAATCGATATATATCTATTTAGATGTTGTAATCAAATTTGATGTTTGTGAATTTATCAATGTTGTAATACTATAAAACCTATAATCGATATATATGAATGTTGTAATCAACTTTGGTGTTTTAGAATTTAAAGTTTAAAGTTTTTTAAATATTAAACTGGTATAAGTATTTATCATTATTTTTAAAATAGACTATTTCTTACATTTGTTTATTACATTTTAATTCGACATTACATATATATTTAATCTCTTACTGTTTTTTTTTAATTGAAATTGTTTTAAGTCAATTTAAATTCTAAGAAAGGGGCGTATGTAAGAGAGTAAGCCTATGCAAAAGGTTATCTAAGACATTTGCACTATGCAAAAGGTTATCTAAGACATTTGGTGCAAACTGTCAATTATATATCAGCAAATGGGTTTAGTGAGTACATAATGCAGGCATATCAGTTAAACTTGGTCCATGCATGATAGGTTTGGGCAGTTTTTATGTCAAAGTTACTGGACAGGTTATCATGTTGAGTACTATTTAATCAATCATTCTTAAATTGGTTTAGGGGTGTTGAAACAGGTGAAAGGGGCATTTATCAAAATAATGTTATATCATAAAAGGCGGGGTTTAACATCAATATGTAGGAATTGACGTTTCAGGTTTGATTATGATTTGGTCTTACTCTTAGGGGTTGGATTATAGACTGACAGGGAACTGTCAAAACTGCAAGGGGGCGTGGAAACAATGGAACTGTGGGTAAAATTTTGATAGGGATAAAAGAGGATGTTTCGAGGAAAACGGGATTATTCTGATTCTACTTTACAATGAGCTGCACTTACCTAAGTTCTAACATCCTACTAAGAATCTTTTATTTTACGGACTTAGAAATATTCCACGCATATTGAAAATGGTTACTTAGGCAAAACGACCTAACATTTGGATTGATTTTACGGATTTGGAATTTATCATGATTTGGATTTGGAATTTATGAAACTGATTGAATTATGAACATGCTATTTGATTTGGATTTGAAATTTATCACAACAAATAAAACTGTAAGAAATGAAACTAGGAATCTGGACTTTTATTTGAATGTTTTGATGTTGTGCATTCAATCATCATCACCGGCCCTTAAACTCTTTCGTCATTATTAACATCTACAACACAACGCAAAGGATAATACTACCATCTATTAAAAAACCACTATACGATCACAAGTCATTACATATGTGTGCAACTACCCCACAATTGTCACCCAGTCATATACCTACATTAGTATAAACATTTCCATGTCTAGTTCATAAATAATTTAATTGTAGCACAAATCATAACAATGGATTAATGCTAGAGTATCATGATAGTAAATTTACTTCCGTTTGTAAAATCTATCTTTCCCATCATGGTAAAAGAGTATATTTTCAACGTGGGTGGGGGGTGTCACAGTAAAGGTTGTTCACAATTATCTTATTAAATTTTATTTTATTAAGAACTGAATTCATCTCACTCCAGTTATATTTCGGTAGGCTGAGATAAACTGTACCTTCTAATATTAGATCGTCTTTCCTTTTATAGCCTTCCCTCGAATTAATTTCTAATTAGTGAATACTTTTTGTTCTACATTCTGTCAGTTAGCCACTTATTATAAAAGCTGATAGGTCTAACATTCTACACTCACTTCTCTCTACAATCTATGCCGGACGGCCAGTCGCTCCATTTCTCATACACATTTGAAGATTTTTATCTTTTGATACTTTGTGGATATTTTATCTCCACCATCAAGACGCCGGAGCTTTTACCTTTGACGGTGTAACCGTCAACATTTTAAGGATCAAACCTGAGCCCGCTGTCGAAGAAACATCTGAATAACCCCTTCTCAATTGCCTGGAAGTGGAACTTTACGAGCCTGAGCCCGTTATCGGATGAATATAGCACCCACGCGTGTCAACTGCCTGGAAACGTAACCTTACGTACCTGACATTATATCATCATAAGTTACGTAATATATTCACGTTTCTATTTGTAACTACCACAATCACTATTTATCTCTTAATTAAATTTCATCTTTCTTTTTATTTCATCTTAAACAAATCATTAATTGTTTTTCATTTATAGTAACTAGTAAATTCTGGGGCCTTATTCTACAAATCTTTATGCATAGTCGAGTAGCTCTTTACTCACTTGAGACCATGACAGACTTAAAACTACAACATATTGAACTTAAATGTCCCATTCATCCATTGGACAATGTTGCTCCACATGCCAAGTTGATAAACAGCATGGACTTGTTGAAGGGAAGGAACAGTTGTTCATTCAAAATCAATACAGTTTCAGAATTGAGGTTGGGACTGTTGACAATAAATCATCAAGTTATAAATAAATATAATCCATTTATTTCAGGTTTCTACACCCAAAAAACTGAGCCACTCACCAATTGAAACGAATAAAGAAAAGGAAATGGGGCTGGATTGGTTGGCCATACCTATAGGAAGCCTGCAAGGAACATAAGGAAGATGAGGATGATCCCCAAAGACCAGGTCAGGTGCATTGGGACGTGTCGACAGCAAAGAAAAAACTGACCGTGGTGTTTAACCGTTATTTCACAACGTATAATCTTACCAAAATTCTTTTTTAACAACCACCAATTCCACACAGACACAATTCAAGTAAACAGACAAAATGTCCCATCAGAATTCAAAACACTGCAGCTTCAACAATGGGAAAGCCTGTGGTTCATGAAAGCGGCCTCAACAATCAACTTGACTGTTGATTGGATGGATGAAAAGGACAACAAAAATATACTGGCTGTCTCGACATTTGCAGACTCATCCATCACACTCACTAGTCAGTCAAAATAGTAATTGCGAAACCAACCATGTATCATACAATGAATGGTTATGATTGCATGGACCAGGCTATATCTTTCTATGGTTCCTTCAACCACAAGACAAAAAAGTGGTGGAAGAAAATTTTTTACTGGATTTTGGAAGTCGCCACAAGCCAATGTATTTAGTATGTATCAACTCGAACAACCTCAAAGCATAAAAACTCATCTCAAGGATTTTAAGGACCTGCTCATTGAACAGCTCTTGGAGAAAGCAGACATCTTACAGTGCAATCAAGAGAACAACGAACATGCTAAAAATTGTAGGAAAGGACGCCCTGCAACCAATCCATTAACAACTACCTCAACAATACTTTTAACAATTTTAAGGCGTTTTGAAGTCATTTTATGATCAAAAATCATTTCATAATGAATTCCAAGAAAAAAACATGAAGCGATCTGAGTGTAAAAGTCTTCTCTCAGTGGTGTCCTGATCAAGGAAAGGTAAATTTCATGGTAATCGGTTTACAAATATACATGTTCTTTATTGGGATGTTAATGAAATCCACCTCACTGTCGACAAATCGGATGTTTTTTCTAGTTTTGGATGTTCCACCATCTTCCCAGTAGTCAGATCATAGTATCCAATGCAGATGTCTGCACCGACTGAAGCACCGGGTGTCAAAAACGATCCTTATGTCGACACGACGACTCGGGAATCCGTATTTTCTGCTCCTGAAGATTAATTACTTCCAACACTGACAGATCTTGCAGCTGTGAATGCTTGTGTAACCCAGCAACTTAGCCTTTGGGCTTAAAACTACTACGTATTGAACTTAAATACACCATTCATCCATTGGACAATGTTGCTCCACATGCCAAGTTGATAAACAGCATGGACTTGTTGAAGGGAAGGAACAGTTGTTCATTCAAAATCAATACAGTTTCAGAATTGAGGTTGGGACTGTTGACAATAAATCATCTAGTTATAAATAAATATAATCCATTTATTTCAGGTTTCTACACCCAAAAAAACTGAGCCACTCACCAATTGAAACGAATATAGAAAAGGAGATGGGGCTGGATTGGTTGGCCATACCTATAGGAAGCCTGCAGGAACATCAAAAAGATGAGGATGATCCCCAAAGACAAGGTCAGGTGCATTGGGACGTGTCGACAGCAAAGAAAAAACTGACCGTGATGTTTAACCGTTATTTCACAACGTATAATCTTACCAAAATTCTTTTTTAACAACCACCAATTCGACACAGACACAATTCAAGTAAACAGACAAAATGTCCCATCAGAATTGAAAACACTGCAGCTTCAACAATGGGAAAGCCTGTGGTTCATGAATGCGGCCTCAACAATCAACTTGACTGTTGATTGGAGGGATGAAAAGATAACAAAAAGTCATCGTTGTCATTGCGTAACCAACCATGTATCATACAATGAATGGTTACGATCGCATGGACCAGGCTATGTCTTTCTATGGTTCCTTCTACTGTAAGATAAAAAAGTGGTGGAAGAAAATTTTTTACTGGATTTTGGAAGTCGCCACAAGCCAATGTATTTAGTATGTATCAACTCGAACAACCTCAAAGCATAAAAACTCATCTCAAGGATTTTAAGGACCTGCTAATCCAACAGCTCATGGAGAAAGCAGACATCTGTCAGTACAATGAAGAGAACAACGAACATGCTGAAAATTGTAGGAAAGGACGCCCAGCAACCAATCCATTGACAACTCCCTCGACAACACATCATGAATGCTGCCTCAACAATCAACTTGACTGTTGATTGGATGGATGAAAAGGACAATAAAAATAAATTGGCTGTCTCGACTAATGCAAACTCATCCGTCACACTCACTAGTCACCAACAAAATCAAAGTCAAAATAGTTATTGCGAAACCAACCATGTATTATACAATGAATGGTTACGATCGCATGGACCAGGCTATATCTTTCTATGGTTCCTTCAACTGTAAGATAAAAAAGTGGTGGACGAAATTTTTTTACTGGATTTTGGAAGTCGCAACAAGCCAATGTATTTAGTATGTATCAACTCACAGGACCTGAAAGCAAAAAAAAAAACTCATCTCCTCAAGGATTTTAAGGACCTGCTAAATCCAACAGTTCATGGAGAGATCAACAGCCATATAGTGTCCAATCAGAAGGACAAAGAATCTGCCAAAAAACGTAGGAAAGGACGCCCTGCAACCAATCCATTGGCAACTCCCTCGACAACACACATTACTTCTACAAACCAAATGCACCATATAATCTGCATCGGGTGCCCAGAACAGACATTTCTTCATCCTACCACACCCCACCACCAAGCTCTTAGAATGGCCAAAAAAAAAATTTTTAAGTGCATATTTCACTGTGTAAATAGTATGTCTATTTCCTGATTCTTTTTATTTCTCATTTGTGCTCGTTTCAATTTTGAAGCTGTTATATTCATTGCTGTTTGTTACTTTTTACACTCCACAGCTTCAAGCAGCTTTGTATCATTTTGCTTATGCTTTTTATGCAGGTTTTGAATTTTACTTTTATCATTATTAGTTTTTCTTTTAGAGACATTCCAAATTCTGTGCAATTTTAACGGAAGTTCTTTTGTACCGACGAGCAGCTGAACTCATACAACTCATTATACCTCAAAAAATGATGACGGTAAAATCAAAATTCCGTTTACAAAGACAGAATTGA
>NC_088374.1:16720404-16727904 GCF_034508935.2 Berghia stephanieae | reverse complement strand
AGTAAAAAGTTCTAGAATTACAATTAAAGTAAGACAAAGGGGAACTGAGAACAAATAGGGATCAGTTGTAGATTCCAAGAGCATATCACCAATGTACTTAGTTTGAAATCACCTACAAGTCTCATCCAGACACAAGCACAAAATCCAACAAAGAGGAACACACTCAAATGCTTACATTATACATTCAAAATAAAAATAATAATTACATAACAGAGAGATTATTTACAAGGAAAAAAATATCATCTCCCAAAACAATAACATTGCATTTGACTGCTTCCCTCCCAGCTTGGACTCCGGCCAGAGCCAGGACAAAACCAAGTAATCTCATTCCGAGACAAAGACAGAAATCATGTTGGAAAACAGATATAAGGGGATAGAAGACACAGTATGTACCTCCCTGCCCGCTATGTGAGGTCAGGATCTCCACCCAGTTTTTGGGGTCTGAATCATCCCGACATAATACCGTTTTGAGACGGAGGGTCACATATCATAACTCTTGAACCAAATGAGATATCTCCAAAACAATGTAAGCACCGGAAACAGTCCAGCAAGCTGTTTCTATTGATAACAATTCAAATAAGTTCTTTATAATCTAAACTTTTCACTAAACTGCCGAATTCTATCTTCACTATTTTGTGATGGCGGAGTTGCCATATTTTGATTTTTTTTTTTTTGTTTTTTTGTTATTTTGCAACAATGTACAGATTGGATTCCTCACATTTTAAGCTTTTCAAATGATCTACGGCAATAAAGTGTGGATTAAAGATGAAAATTAGCCTCTCAAAGTGGAGAATTAAAAATCTCATCTGCCTTTGCTGAGAATTGATCTAGCATTTGTATTCAATTTGGCTACATTCTGAATAATGAATAACATTTTCTCCCAAAACTTTTAGTTACAAATGCTAATATGGAATAAACCCCCCCCCCCCCCAAACCCCTTTCCCATCCCCAACACCCAACACCACACACATCTCACAATAAGAAGACTGCAAAAATACCACCAGGCAGGCTTTGGACCGGAACCCACAAGTAAAGAGGAGGGTTGGTCGACCATGCAGACGTGGCGATGAAGCGCTGAGACTGAGATGAAGGCAGCCGGCAGTCATTGCGAAACCAACCATGATTTATACAATGAATGGTTGAGATCTCATGGACCAAACTATATCTTTCTATGATTTCTTCAATCATAAGACCAACTGTATGGTTGGCCATACCTATAGGAAGCCTTCAAGCAACATCACCAGGCAGGCTTTGGACAGGAACCCACCAGGAAAGAGGAGGGTTGGTCGGCCAAAGCAGACATGGCGATGAAGCGTTGAGACTGAGATGAAAGCAGCCGGACCAACCCAGAACCAGATAAGGTAGATCCCCAAAGACCAGGTCAGGTGCATTGGGACGTGTCGACAGCAAAAGAAAAAACTTACCCCCGTGTTTAACCGTTATTTCACAACGTATAATCTTAGCAAAATTCTTTTTTAACAACCACCAATTCCACACAGGCATAATTCAAGTAAACAGACAAAATGTCCCATCAGAATTGAAAACACTGCAGCTTCAACAATGGGAAAGCCGGTGGTTCATGAAAGCGGCCTCAACAAACAACTTAACTGTTGATTGGATGGATGAAAAGGACAATAAAAATAAATTGGCTGTCTCGACATTTGCAGACTCATCCGTCACACTCACTAGTCACCAACAAAATCAAAGTCAAAATAGTTATTGCGAAACCAACCATGACTTATACAATGAATGGTTGCGATCGCACGGACCAGGCTCTATCTTTCTATGATTCCTTCAAACGTAAGACCAAAAAAACGGTGAACGAAAATTTTTTACTGGATTTTGGAAGTCGCCACAAGCCAATGTATTTAGTATGTATCAACTCACAGGACCTGAAAGCAAAAAAAAAAACTCATCTCCTCAAGGATTTTATGGACCTGCTAATCCAACAGTTCACCGAGAGATCAACCTCCATATAGTGTCCATTCAGAAGGACAACGAATCTGCTAAAAAACGTAGGATAGGACGGCCTGCAACCAATCCATTGGCAACTACCTCGACAACACAAATTACTTCGACAATACAAATGCACCATATAATCTGCATCGGGTGCCCAGAACAGACATTTATTTCATCCTACCACACCCCACCACCAAGCTCTTAGAATGGCCCAAAAAAAATTTTTTAGTGCATATTTCCCTGTGTAAATAGTATGTCTATTTCCTGTTTCTTTTTATTATCATTTGTGCTTGTTTCAATTTGAAGCTATTCTATTCATTGCTGTTTGTTACTTTTTACAGTCCACAGCTTCTCGCATTTTCGTATCATTTTGCTTATGCTTTTTATGCAGTTTTTGAATTTTACTTTTATCATTATTAGTTTTTCTTTTAGAGACATTCCAAATTCTGTACAATTTAAACGGAAGTTCTTTTGTACCGACGGGCAGCTGAACTCATATTACTCATTATACCTCAAAAATTGATGACGGTAAAATAAAAATTCAGTTTACAAGGACAGAATTGAATTTTTTTACCTACACTTTGATGTATAATTACAACCCATCTACTTCTGATATCCTTCATGGGCATTAGATATTACTTGTGCTGTCATTAACGCACCACAACGTATCAATGGTAAAACTGGCCCTTTCGGATCCTAAAAAAAAATAATTATGTGACCCACCGTATCAAAGCGGTATTATGTCAGGATCCACTCGGTAAGGGAAATTTAATTCATAGCTACAAATATCTAACTTGGGTTTAATTTCTGTACTTGATGGTGGAGTATAAAGACTATTTCTTGCATTGCAAAATCGTCTAAGGTCAAATTTCTCATCAATCTATCTCTTAATTCACTTTTTGGGGTCTGAATCACCCCGACATAATACTGTTTTGAGACGGAGGGTCACATATCATACCTCTTGAACCAAATGAGATATCTCCAAAAAAATGTAAGCACTGGAAACAGCCCAGCAAGCTGCTTCTATTGAAAACAATTCAAATTAGTTCTTTTTAATCTAAACTTTTCACTAAACTGCTAAATTCTATTTTCACTATTTTGTGAGGGCGGAGTTACCATATTTTGATTTTGTTTATTTGTATTGTTTTATGTTTTTGAAACAATATCCAGATCGGATTCCTCACATTTTAAGCTTTTCAAATGATATTCGGCAATAAAGTGTGGATGAAAGATGAAAATTGGCCTCTCAAAGTGGAGAATTAAAAATCTCATCTGCCTTTGCTGAGAATTGATCTAGCATTTGTATTCAATTTGGCTACAATCTGAATAAAGAATAACATTTTCTCCCAAAACTTATAGTTACAAATGCTAATATGGAATACATCTCACTGACAAAATATTTTTTACCAAAAATCACCCATACTTTTGCGTACATGTCCATGGGTCCAAGCAACTGGACCTCAAAAAGCCTGCAAGTCTACTTATGACCAGACATATAATCTGAAAAAGCCTGCAAGATTCACGGACTGCAAGATTTCCGACCCGATTGTTGGGACCTAAACAAAAGAAAAAAGAATAAAACCAATCAAATCCAAATCGCAAAAAGCCGGCGACGTTTTCAGTAATCCAATCGGCCGGCAGGCCGGCAGTAGCCGGCACTCTTGCACCCATGCATGTCTCACCAATCAACATCCACCCACACAGATCATCAACTACTACCTATCCAATCACACACACACACACACACACACACACACACACACAACTCACCAACCCCGACACCCATCCAATCAACGGCACATACACATACTCCTCCATACTTCCTTCAACTCGTCTTGTTCTCTCCTACATTTGTCGTATTGTAATCTTGTAGCAATCCTTGTAAATGGTCGTTGTGTCTCTTGAATACTCGGTTCTTCTGCTTTCCCTTCCGTCTTGGTACTTTGGACTGTGAAATAGAGGTGTAAGGAGATGAAGGTAGATGTTTGAAAACAAAAGATATTACAAATTTATTACATTAAAATTAGAGAAACAATAATAATTATTATCAATAACCAAATGTGACCCATCGTCTCAAAACGGTATTATGTCGGAATGAATCATATGCTTAAAAGTTTAATTTAGTGTTAAATTGGTCAAAATTATAAATCGTTAGCATTAGCACCCTAAAATATGGTATCCATTCTCCTCAATAAATCGAATAAACTCAACACAAGTCTGATATTTCTGGCTATAAATTCAATTTTCAACATCTCAACCAATCAGACTTAATACCGTTTTGAGACGAAGGGTCACAAATCGGAAAAAAAAAATTTTTAATTACAGGCCAGGAATGTATTTTACAATTGGGAAATAAGCATCATCATCATCATAATAATAATAATAATAATAATAATAATAATAATAATAATAATAATAATAATAATAATAATAATAATAATAATAATAATAATAATAATAATATAATAATAATAATAATAATAATAATAATGGATTATAAACACATCAATTCGGAGAAGAAAGTTTTAAGATGCTTTTTAAAAACATTTCTGTCCATGACCAATGCCATAAATTCCTTTGGAAGTTTGTTCCAAGAGCGTTGGAATGTTCCTAGAAAAAGAGCATCCTCCATATTGCATTGGCGAAAAATCACAAGGGCCAATTTTGTCTGAAAGACTCGACCAGTCAGGCCAGTTTGCCCAAAAAGAAATGCTGATTTACACGAGTACCCACCGCCTCAACCTTCCATGATCTAACAATAAGAGTCAAAAAGCCTGTATTCCACAGACCTGCCAACCCTTCACATTCCAAAAGTGGAATCAGGAAAACTAAAAATAGGAATTTGAGACAAAAAAAATAGGTATTACACCTCTTTCCCCACTCTCCCCCCCCCTCTCCCCCCCCCTCTTTGCTCTTTTTTATGTTTAGCAATATCACCATTTTTGTAAATCGGAATTCTAGAGACAATGGCGGAATAGTACAATATGGAAGAGTGAAAATAGGAATGATTCCGCCAAAAGTGGAAGGGTTGGCAGGTATATGATTCCATTATTACAGACCTGCCAACTTGAAAATCTAAAAATTCGTAAATTTTCTGGGATATAAAGTAGCAGTCGCTCTAATAAGCTTTAAAAATCAACAATTTTTTCCTCAAAAAGATTAAATTAAATATCACTTCGAAATCTTTAAAATTATTTACTCTGGTATCAGCTTTCATTTTCAATCAGTTTTGATGACTTAGAGAAGTGAATGAAGTTCTGACACAAGAGCTAAAAATTGATAATTTTTACGAATTTTTCGTAATGGTGGGCAGGTCTATTATCACTATAGATAGTATGCGCTTGGCTAAAAAGCTCACAACATTGCCATCCGGAAGTATAACGGACCAACACACAAAACTGTGTGTATCCATGAACGTTTATAGTCGTGTTAAAACAGTTCAGTGAGAAGTACTCATAAACGCGGATGGCAAAAAACAATAACAAAGACCTGAGTGACGTCATCTTCGAACTATCTATAACCGAATAGACCGAGGCTTTGACAAAAATACCCCAAAAATAAAATCAGGATTCCACTATATTATGGTGTATTATTGAGTTATTGCCCTTTGCATGAATCATTCACTGAATTTCATTTCATTACTTCTAAATAATGTCACAATTATTTTGATTTTTGTTTTTAAGGGTTTTACGGCGCTTGCAACACATTAAGGTCATATAAACGCCAGTAAAAAGGAAGAGAGTGGCAGAAAAAATTTACAGAATTACAATTAACGTATTGACGTTATATTACACAACGTATATTCTTGTTTATGTATATTTCTATACTGCCATGTTATATATTACTAAGTCTGTGGTATATAAATATGACTTAAAGAGTTTGCAATAAACTATCTTATTGACTGGCCATCAATGAGTGTCTTTAACAAAAAAAAATAAAATAAAATAAAATAAATATTTTAAAATAATAATAATAATAATAATAATAATAATAATTTTTTAAAAAAAAAGTGTCTTCCCTATCCGTCTTTGTATGCACTGCCTTTGGCATAACACACCACAAAATACAGACAATTTTTCCTATGCCAAACAACGTTTTTTTTTAAAATGACAATATTTTCAGAGTTGGGCTTGAAAAACAATAAATTGGCAACCCTGGTAACTAAGGAGAGCTTCAGTGTGTTGTACGGCTATGTGGTCTTGGGGCACCACACTCGCTTTCGTCCTGGGTTCGAGCCTCGCTCTGCGCATAGTTGAGTCCTTGGAAAAGACTTTACTCACATTCTCTCACCGTACTCAAGGTGTTAAATGAATACCTGACTGTCAACAGCGTTGTCTCTGTCGGAAAAAATTATAATATCGCCGAACAGGCGTCATGTATCGTTCTACACCTTACGTGTTGCCGTTTATCACGGACCTTTTGTAAAGCGCTTTGAGCACATTTAGTGGATATTGCGCTATATGAAAGCTCTAGTTTTTTGGGAGGGTTTTCTAGACCTAAGGGCTAGAGCTCAGGTGGTCGCTGGTTCGGATAAGTAATGGGAGGTTTTTAATATGAAAACAAAAATAGAAGACTTACAACTTTTTTCAGAGTGGTGGCATCCATGGACGAGATCCCTTGTTTGGTGAGATAGTCCTCTATCTTGGCCTCATCCAGGCCGTCCACTCCCACCCCTCTCCATAGTTTTTGAAAATCTGTGGGGGGGGGGGGGGAAGCCATTAAAAATCTATTCTTGAAAAAAAAAAAAAGTTAAAATTTAAAATTTTAAAGAGAAAAAAAAAAAGAAAAAATAAAGAGAGAGAGATAGAAAGGATTGAGGGTCAAAATTGTTCCGTATACCCATCGTTAGATTCTTGCCAACGAGCACAGAATTATTGACAAATTTAACTATGTTTTACATATTTATATATGAATAACTTACAAACCATTTTTAAAAAATTAAGGGTAATTCTATCACAGACTTGCCAAATTGAAAACTTCAAATTTAGTAATTTTAATATCAATTTTTAGTAATTTGGCAAGGAAATTCGTAATTTCTGAAATTGTGTATGAACAACAATATATTTATTATTATTATTTTTCTTATCATTATTATAGTAGTAGTAGTCGTAGTAGTAGTAGTAGTAGTAGTAGTAGTAGTAGTAGTAGTAGTAGTAGTAGTAGTAGTAGTAGTAGTAGTAGTAGTAGTAGTAGTAGTAGTAGTAGTAGTAGTTATTATCATTTAAGTATTATATGAATGAAAAATTCGTAATTTTCCACAAAATTTCGAATTTCACCATGAAATGTCTAAAATTCGTAAAATCACGAAAAATTCGTAAGATTCGGCATGTATGCTGTCAGCCGAAACCTCAACCTTCCGATGCATATTTTAAGTCTAAAATCAATTTCAACGTTTGTTTGGTTTATTATTAAAGGCAATCCTTTGCAAGACATTGGGGGTCCCGATAGCTCAGTTGGTAGAGCACTTGCTTCACATGGAAATGGACCAAGATCGATCCTAGGTGCAATCGAGATATTTTTTTCTGAACCCCCCTGTCCACC
>NC_088374.1:16705404-16710404 GCF_034508935.2 Berghia stephanieae | reverse complement strand
ATTACGAAACATACTAGAAAAAGAAATTATCCCAAACTATTGAACGTGACTCGTACTGGGATAGAATCTCCAAAATATCGGGCCGATGTGCTACCACAACACCAAAGAGGACGATAATTCTTTAATTGTAATTTTTCGTACTGCTTTTGTAGTTATTCATATTAAGAATATGATAAAGAGCGAATTCTAAAGTGTGGAGAATGTGAGTGGAGACATAGCAGTATGGCATTGTTAGATTTCGGAATGATTGTGTTAATAATTTATTGATCACCATAGATTTTTGAAAACATAAATAAAGGAGTTAACGAATCATGAATAATTGAGCATAATATAAATTACAACTTAACTGTATTTCTCATTCAACTTCAAGTTCTTTATCTGCAAAAGGCGGATTGCCCAACACTGCAGATTTTATACAATTATGTGTTGATGTTCTCCGTTATTGTATTATGGAGTTGAAAGATAAATGTTTAATCGTTGACCAAAAATTTGTTGTTGTTTGTAATAGTTAGGACATCCAATGAAATCATTATTGTTGGGACGTGAACATAGACATGTCTTGATAGCGTTACTTGCAACAATATTTTTAAAATTTGAGCATGGACCTTTAAATATGAATTTTTATAAATGGCAATATCTGCAAGCGTGATCTAAGCCCTTTACAAAATCAAAAAGTCGTTGACTCACGGATATGCAATGGGAGCAATATTTTGGACGATTAATTTACCTCAAAAACTTCCAAAAATAACGAGGTTATTTGGAAAAGTTGACCAAAATAGCAGGATAATTATTGAGTTAATCTAGCTAAACTATACGCTCGAGCATTTTGGGAAATATGATAAAGATTTTTCAACAAACAAACCATTAAAACAATATAATCATTACAAACAAAAAGAAACATAACTCAACTTACCTATCTGACCTCCAAAAAAAAATTAATGCAAAAAACAACAAAACTGCCAAATTATCGGTATGCGAATCCTGATAATAATGTCAATAATTTCTCAACAAAAAAAAAAAAAAAAAATACAAATAAAAAAAGAAAAAAAGAAAAGAAAAGAAAATCAAAAGCAACTCAACTTCCTTTTTTTTACAAGAATCAAAAAAATTAAAACAGAAACAAAAGAACAAGAAACGAAAATCAAACAATCAAGACAAAATAAAGAACAAACAAAAAATAAGATTCAATTGAAAAACAAACAGATAGATCATGCGATAAGATGATGACGACACTCAAAGAAGAAATCAAACAAAATACACAGAAAAAAAAATGGTCGCAAAAATGAGAGCAAATTAAGGACAAGATTATAAATTGACATTTGCGTTCGACGTTGTCAGGTTATTTCTGATAGCTTAATCGCACAAGAACTCTTGCCTGATTCTAGTTATAATACCATTTACTTTCACTGCACCTCTATGCAGAGACTACGAATCTGACTCCTATCGCAGTAGAATCGATCGGATTCTTATCGAGTAAATGGAATCGTATTCCTTATTCGTATAGACGCGAACGTTTCTCTACTCACAGTAGAAGAATAGTGATTCTCTATCAAGAACAAAAGACTATTGAGAAACACATTGATTTCCTCATCAAGAAACTACGAAAGGATCTCAATAAGTAAACTACGAAATATTTCTACTTAGTAGAACACATAGGATTCCTATCACAGTAGAACACGAATGGTTCTCATCACTAGTTCCAATCTGATTCCTAACAGTAGAACTACGAATAGTGATTTCTTTTCACGTAAACTAGATAGGATTTCTTTCCCACATGAATAGAATCATTCTCATCAGTAGACTACGAATAGTGATTTCCTCTATTCACAGTAGTACTGTGAATAGTAGATAGCGTTCGTATTCGTTATTCGCAGTATTACTGCAACTAGTAGATATAAATTATTTCATTATTTAGAGTAGTACTGCAAATGCGGTTTCGTTCTGTATTTGTAGTAGTAGCCTACGAGCCTAGAGCTTTATTGTATAGAGGATTGGGCTCAATATATAAATAAACTACAATATTATTATTATTATTATTATTATTATTATTATTATTATTATTATTATTATTATTATTATTATTATTATTATTATTATTATTATTATTATTATTATTATTATTATTATTATTATTATTATTATATTATATATATTATTATATCATCATCATCATCATCATCATCATCATCATCATCATCATCATCATCATCATCATCATCATCATCATCATCGCCATCACCAACATCGTCAAAAAATGAAAAAGTGAATATAAATGGCTTTACAGATCAATAATTTGCCTTGACCTCTTCTTCTTGCTCCTCCTCCTCCTCCTCCTCCTCCTCCTCCTCCTCCTCCTTCTTCTTCTTCCTTTTCTTCTTCTTCTTCTTCTTTCTTCTTCTTCTTCTTTCTTCTTCTTCTTCTTCTTCTTCTTCTTTTCTTCTTCTTCTTCTTCTTCTTCTTCTTCTTCTTCTTCTTCTTCTCTTCTTCTTCTTCTTCTTCTTCTCTTCTTCTTCTTCTTCTTCTTCTTCTTCTTCTTCTTCTTCTTCTTCTTCTTCTTCTTCTTCTTCTTCTTTCTTTCTTCTTCTTCTTCTTCTTCTTCTTCTTCTCTTCTTCTTCTTCTTCTTCTTCTTCTTCTTCTTCTTCTTCTTCTTCTTCTTCTTCTTCTTCTCTTCTTCTTCTTCTTCTTCTTTTCTTCTTCTTCTTCAAAGTTACCGCAGTTTCATCCAAATGAATCCCATCTCCATGCACTCGTCGAGCACATGTTCTCATTCCAGTCTCAACGTCCCTTAATTATTAACAATCAGAGTTTGGCCGTCCCTTTCCTCTTCCGCTATGAGCAATACATCCTCCACGATCCTCTTCCTTTACTCGAACTTCAATCTATTTCACTTATTGATAATTTCACTCAGTCACTCGATTCGTATCCTTATTTTGTCCACAAGGACTTTCACATCTCATCGCTCAATTTTTCTGTTCTTTCGTGTTGCTCAAGACATGTGTACACGTTAATTTTCCTACTTGCGAATTCTTGTCACAACTCATCCTCTCATTTCAGCCGTTGTACTTTCTACCCTTCATTGCCATTCTTGTACGTGTTCTATCTTGATGTTTGTCTGTACTCTCTCAACAGTTATGACTGCCTCTTGCGATCACAAATACCTCTACTTATCCTTACCCTCTTCACACCACCAGTCCTTTCCGCCTCCTTGTATCATCAAAGTACTCATCGAATACATCGTCCTGCCCTCGACGATGTTTAGAACCTTATATTGCAAAATGGCTGAGCAGATACCTGGTGTAATACAACTCTTACATTAAATCGATCAGTTGATCCAACAGCTGTCCTTACCACTGTTTTGTTTCCTTTGTAAACATCTTGGACAATTTTGATATATTTCTCCTTTGATCCTAGATAGTACCACATTTCTTCTCTTGGTACCCTACCAAAAAAAAATTGCCATTACCATGATCCACAATTTCTTCAAAGCCCTGAATATAGGTTCTACAGAACTAAACTTTCCTTTCCAACAAGATTTATTGAGTCAAAGAGGGGAATACAGTTCTGTAGCTGGAGACAACAATTGTAATTCTACGAATATTTCGTAGTACTAGGCAGCTGTGGTTACATATATTATGTTAGAATTAAAGGCAGATATAAACTCACCATTAAGCTGAAAACTTTCATGTTGAACTCTTGTCGTAAATCAGGATATGGCACGTCTTCAGTCGTTTCCGTATTTTAAATGATAGGTTCAACCACAAATCTCCTCCCCTCTCCTCCTCCTCGAATTACAATATGACACGTCATTTATTGAATGATTGAGTTTTGTACCCACCCTTCCTATTTCCCTCCCTCCATCTGCGTTCCTAAACAAATGGCAGGTCGCCCATTGGTTGATTCTGTTTAGGGTCCTGTCCTCCCCCTCATTTCAATTATGATCTAATCAGACCCAGCTGGGTTATTCTAATCAAAAACTAATTCGTTTACAGCTTGAACTAACATGGTCATAGATAGAGCCCATTATTACAATAAATTAAACTACACCAAAAAATATAATTGAATAAAGTGCTCAAAACGTTATCACATCGAATTGGATCTAAAGCTTGATAATGAATTTGTCATTTTACTTGTAAAATTCGATTGAAAATAAAGGATTGAAAACGCTTGTATTCTAAAAGTGTTAAACTGCACAAATTCGTTCATTCTGATTTGTAGAAAAATGTCTTTATCTAGCGCATTTTCACATACTATCAAATCGATTCCACTATTTTCATTTTCATTTACCTTTTTTTGTGCGGTCCAGTGGTATGACACTTGCTTTCGGATCGGAAAGTCCTGTGTTTGAGTCTCGCTCGGCGCATAGTTGAGTCCCGGGAGAAGGATCTTTACTCATATTCTCTCGTCGATCTAAGGTGTAAAGAGTACCTGGCCGTTAACAGCGTTGTCTCTGTCCGACAAAATTGTAACAGCGCCGAACATGCGTCATGTCACGTTCTAAATGTTAAATGTTGCTTATGATTTTGAGCATATTTAGTGGATATAGCTGCTCTCTCTCTCCATCCATGTTGTTAATTGTTTCCATTGGTCAAGGTCCTGGGCCAGAGTTTTGAGGCTGTCAAGATCATGTTGTGACTTTAGTACGGAGGGCACTGTAGTATTTCTTAATTCTTCAAGGATTAATCCGGCCTCATCTGAATCCAGAAATTTCGGATATGTAGAGAGATCCAGGTTCAGGGTAGTTGCTATTGATGTTGGTGGTTTTCATCAAGACAATAAAATATAAATCAGTTGCAAAATTACAAGGAAACGTTAGGGTTGGGGCATGATCATCCCACAAAAAATGTAATATTAATAGATTTAGTTGATCCCCGACCCACATCATCCTTCCCTAAGGTGAAAGGTTATATTTGAACAGCTTCTAATTAGTTATAAACTGTATAATCTACAAACTAAATCACTTTCCTTTGATAACATTTTGTCTGTAAAGTTATCTGATGGA
>NC_088374.1:16697904-16702904 GCF_034508935.2 Berghia stephanieae | reverse complement strand
AACCCTAATAGGAAAAACAAACACCCTAACACCTTTACTATGACTTATGACTAACCCTAATAGGAAAAACAAACACCCTAACATCTTTACTAAGACTTATGACTAACCCTAATAGGCAAAACAAACACCCTAACACCTTTACTAAGATTTATGACTAACCCTAATAGGAAAAACAAACACCCTAACCCCCTTACTAAGACTTATGACTAACTCTAATAGGAAAAACAAACACCCTAGCACCTTTATTAAGACGTATGACTAACCCTAATAGGAAAAAACCAAACACCCTAACACCTCTACTAAGACTTATGACTAACTCTAATAGGAAAAACAAACACCCTAACACCTTTACTAAGATATATGACTAACCCTAATAGGAAAAACAAACACCCTAACACCTTTACTAAGACTTATGACTAACCCTACTATGAAAAACAAACACCCTAACACCTTTACTAAGACTTATGACTAACCCTAAAAGGAAAAACAAACACCCTAACACCTTTACTAAGACTTATGACTAACCCTAAAAGGAAAAACAAACACCCTAACACCTTTACTAAGACTTATGACTAACCCTAAAAGGAAAAACAAACACCCTAGCACCTTTACTAAGACTTATGACTAATCCCATTAGAAAAAAAGTCCTCTGACTTCGAGATAACCCTGGTAGAAAAAAGTTAAATTAAAAAAAACAAAAAACAAAAAAAACAAAACAAAAACAGAGGACTGCTTTCAGAACTTCACAAACAAAATGGCGGCGGAAAACCAAAACAACGGTCGGTTGTATTATGAAAGTTTAAACTTTCACTAATCTATCAAGGTTTGTTCTAGAGTTTTTAAAATGCTTCTATATATTGACAAATTGAATAAATAAACCTATGACAAAAGGTCCACGGTGAAAGTACAAATTAAAAGAAATGCTAGCACGAGGAGCTTTCGGAATGTCCTCCATATATTTCATCCATTTAAAATCGATACTAGCATTTGATAACAAATTTGTAAATGTTTATCATTGAAAATGTATCCATTTGGAATGAAATTCCCATTGTAGCTCTCTGAGGTGTAAACTGAGTGCATTCAATTTCCACTCTCCGATACGTCCTGCCATCCATTTGACATTTCCTCACAGTCGGTCTCTTGTTTTATCATAACAAAGTAAGTGCTACTCACTCGTTTTAGTTGCCGAACCGTACAGGAATCGAACACAGACGTTTTTTGTCGGAATTAAAATTCCGTTCATTTTCCTACCAACAAAATGAAAGAACACCGTGTCTTTGTTATGTTTTTAGAACAGCTTTGGATGATCAGTTCTCACTTAATAAATTTTTGATTAGTAACATAGACGTTTTAGGTCACTCGTAGTTTTGTTTGGTTGTGTGTTTCATGTGTTTGTTGTGAGTAAGGTACAGAAATGTATAGCGTCTTTGACCGTAGCATCGTTTAGTTATAGCCTGACACTGAAACCCAAAAAGACTGGCATTTTGACGTCATTATTTGTTTTTTTTGCACCGCCTAGTGAGTTGTCGTTAGTAGAGCTCATGGAAACAAGTGGTCCCATCGGTTGAACTATTGAATAAAACTCACGATTTGTTTCCTTTTGTGGCCAAAGACTGGCATTTTGACGTCACTTTTTGGTCAGTGTCAGGCTATAAGTTAATGATGGCTAGGCTATGACACATTATTCAGGATCAGGAGAGGAAATTGAATGACCGAAAAAAAGGGTAAACTCGACATAAAATAAATATTTTGCAGGTCTAACTATACCATTACGAACGCGTTTTGATATTGTTGGTTTGAGAGTGAGTATTTTCACTATAACAATGGGACCACAACCATTTGGATTAACAGACCTGTAAATAAGTAAACGTCGGGGAAACTCCATTTCTGTTTATTTCTCCTAGTCATCTAAATAGGATAAATCATTTTAGAATAACTATTTTGACATTAACAAAAAACAATGTGAAATTGAATGTAAGTTTCAATTTAATAAACGAAAAGAGATAATGTGAACGTTTCGGGTTTCCCCTTTATCAACAAAACAGGATGAATGAAACACGAATGAGATAATGTGATAGTGACGTTGTTAAGGTGAATAAAGAAAAACATTGATGGGCAGGAAATAGTGTGCTACTTTGTAAGGAAGCACAAATTAAAATAGAACAATAGCTATTAACAAAAGGTGTGCAATTAATTAAAGTCAAACAAAGGAAAGCGGGGAGGAAGTAAGTGTGTAATGCAGTATCTATAGAACTGACATAAAATAATGTGTGGACTATTGTTAGAAAATAAATACAATGGAATTGGAAATCAATACACATTGTATTATAAAACAACACTCATATTAATTGTTGAAACGTTACTGTTTAGTTTTAAAATATTAACGATAATTATTTTTTAAAAAACCTAAATAAAATAACATGCATAAGTTTCATCTCATGTGTCTTTAATAACATTGATAAAAAAAAAACTAGATACAACTAGAGCTAGGTGCACCTATTAGCAGGTCTTATAACCCAATTCCTTACAGGCTCATTTTTGTAATGAAAATATAAAAAAAACCACGCAAAGTTATGTCCATTGCAATGTTAAACTAGGTTCAAATTTGGATGTCAGACCTGTATATATGTACACGTCGAACTAGAGGATTCAAGATAAGCAAATAATCTACGATTTGTTAAGAAAGAAAGTCGTACAATACCTGGTATCATCTTTTCCCCTGGTACTTCTTCACCTTTATACCCTACAACATAAACAACACAAGTGAATCAGTTTAAAAGGGAGGGAATCAGAATTTGAATTAGCTTCTCACTGGAATGCCCAGCCAACAGAATCTTCCAGCATGATGGATGACTCATGCAATGGCACTTGTATTGTAATATTATATTGCTGTTTTGTTTGATGGAAACATTGCCTGCCAAAAAACTCATTGACCACCTGGTTATAGGGGAGGGGGGAGGGGGGAGGGGGAGGGGGAAGGTGAGGATTACATAAGTAAAGAGCTTTTCATCTCTAATGCTAATTTTTGTCAAGCACGGCGGCAGTCGAACCCCGGACTTACTGGCCCCAGTCTTGGTGTCAAACTACAAGACCACAAAATCTTTTGTGACAAAAAGTAATTCAAACCGTTTTACGTGACTATTGAACGCTCAGTGAATTATAGCGTAGCCATTGCAAAGTTATAGACTGACACTGACCAAAATATGACGTCAAACGGCCCGTTTTTTTTCCACAAAAGAAAACAAATCGTGAGTTGTATTCAATACTTCAACCAATGAAATAACATGTTTCCTTGAGCTCTAATAACAACTCATTCGACGCTACACAAACCTAAAAAATGACGTCAAACTGCCAGTCCTAGAGGGTTCTTGTGTCAGGCTATAATATGTTAACTATGGCTACGATTATAACGACTAGGCCTACCAGGTGACGTCATAATAATTTTGGCTATGATGTATTAGGTAACATTAACATGGCCAACACATATCTAGTGACGTCATACACATTTTGATTATCATGTATTAAGTAACAATAACATGGCCAACACATATGTAGTGACGTCATACACATTTTGATTATGATGTATTAGGTAATATTAACATGGTCAACACATAACTAATGACGTCATACACATTATGACTATACATTATTTCGTTACAATAACACGGTCATCAAATACCTAGTGACTTTAAATGTTTTAATTATTCTGTAACAAATATCCGGAGACGTAATACACATTTTGACTATACTCTTTAAAGTAACTGTAACACGTCATCAAATACCTAGTGACGTAATGCATATGTTGACTACCACGTGGCAAGAACATAAACAGCAAGTGTGTGATTCAAAGCTAACACACCGTATACCACGGAAGGCTAACACACCGCATGACACAGTGATATGTCTGCCCTGGTCTGATGACAAGATAAACATTTTGACACAGTGCGGTAAAGAACCTATCTATTGATGTAATACGTCACATTTTAGCAGTCTCGTTCTACTAACAATACTCTTCAACAGTCGTAACCTCACTTCCTTCCTAATGACACATGGTAACTTAATAACACTGGCTCTAAACTATCGGAATAATGGCGGATGCCCTTATGAAATTTTCTCCGTCGAGCATGAAAGCGTATCCAGAGGAAATAAAAACATAAATTTGACCATGTTTTGACTTTTACACATTCTGATCACAAGACATATGAAAAGTTCTAGCCAGTATGAAGAATAAAAAGTAATGATTTTCTTTGTTTAGAACCAAGATGGCCGCCGTTGCCGTGCGGCGTGAAATCAGACTACTGAATCCAATTACAAGGTCAGAAAAATATGGAGAATGAGATTATGTGTCGGACCTATCAGTGGCGGCGTTAATTTTAGCTGACTCTTCTTTGGAGTCACTCCAGCTTTCAATTTTGCAATTCAATAAGTATCTCTTGTTAATTATGGGTGTTTGGATAAAGGAGTTGAGCGATTTCTGAAATGTGTACAAATCGCCACAACACAATTTGAGTATAGACATTAAGTCATAGACGTGTCATAGGCCTGTAAAAGAAAGCTTATTCAATTTTTAAGTAAATTTTAATATATAAAGGTAAGCGACGATTTATTTTATCCAAAATTGTTAGTGCATTTATATGTTAGCCGTTTACTGACATGAACAGGAATTTCAATAGAGCAGTGACGACCAAGGCATAATCAGAACAAGTAAAAATATCAGCTACGCATGCATGCATTCATGCACGCGCATTAGAGCTAACAATTGTTGACATTGTTATATTTGAATTAGAATGTTACATTTGAAAATTCCAATTTACATTCCTATTGTTAAAATATACAAAACATTCTTGTTCAATTATGTTGCGATTACAAGATACTTTTGTCCCGTCCGATGTTTAACTCACTCAACCCTAACACCGACTATACCCGTAGTTTACCCGAGTTACTTTTACCCCATGCCTATTTGTTACATTTTTCTGGGACAAATTATAGGCGTAGTATCA
>NC_088374.1:16619929-16697805 GCF_034508935.2 Berghia stephanieae | reverse complement strand
TGTTGTTAATTGTTTCCATTGGTCACGGTCCTGGGCCAGAGCTTTGAGGCTGTCAAGATCATGTTGTGACTTTAGTACGGAGGGCACTGTAGTATTTCTTAATTCTTCAAGTATTAATGCGGCCTCATCTGCATCCAGAAATTTCGGATATGTAGAGAGATCCTGGTTCAGGGTAGTTGCTATTGGTGTTTGTGGTTGTCATCAAGACAATAAAATATAAATCAGTTGCAAAATTACAAGGAAACGTTAGGGTTGGGGCATGATCATCCCACAAAAAATGTAATATTAATAGATTTAGTTGAATCCTCGACCCACATCATCCTTCTCTAAGGTGGAAGGTTATATTTGAACAGCTTCTAATTAGTTTTAAACTGTATATTCCACAAACTAAATCACTTTCCTTTGATAACATTGTGTCTGTAAAGTTATCTGATGGAAATGGATACAAATAACGATCATAAAACACATCTTGGGTTTTCCACCGCCCAATCTGGCGCGTGACCTCTGGATCGTTGCCTTTCTTCACAGACGCTGTCGCACCGGTGGGGCAGCAGCAGCCTCTTATGGTTTTCACACTACTATGTTATGACGATCGACCCAATCAGCAAAGTCCGGTCCGCATTCGTGCACCGTCGCAAACCCGCCGGGTAGCATCGTCAAAACACACCGTTCGACTAGATGCTCTGCCGTCTCAGGTTTTTGCCCACAGCGGGTACATGTTGGGCAGGTAGAAAGACCCCACCGATGAAGCGCACTGCCCTTGAGGCAGCTCCTTGACCGAAGCCGATTCGCAGTCACCCAGTGTCTCCTCTTACTGGTATCCGAAAAGAGCGGGGTGTGAATTTATTAGCAAACCCTGCTTCAGCTATCGAATCCCAAAGGACAAGCGAGAGCACACTTGAAGTTAGACCACGATAAGTAGTTTGAAGGGAGATAAACGTAGGGCCGTTGTGTGGAGCCATGTCTCGCGTTCTATCTAGGTTTGTTTTCAGACATTCCACAGGGTCCCTTAGTACACTTCGTGCCGCCTGTAGCCGGACTTCGAATCTATCTCTCTGTTTGTCATTTTAATCCGAAAAAAATGATAGTCGCAGAATCGTCATCATTAAATGTGATATTGTTTTGCTTAAAATTCAAATCTGAAGAGTGTTCTACCTTTTTCTTCAGGTGTTGTAATTCTGGGGGAGGTGTACCAACGCCCATGGTCATGCCTAAGTGTTCTATCGCCGACAATATGGAGGTTAGCATAGAACCAGGTCTTTGCGATTGTTCTGCTTTTTCACTAATAAAATCAGAACACAATGCCTAACACTTATCTGCTGCGCAATGAAAATCATAGCTCTTGTCCCTACGATACTGGTAAGCATTGCAATATATTTTTTGTACATATTTATTGAAGATGGGGATAAAAAATTGTGATAATACGATGCTGCCTTAACCGACTACCATGAGGTGTTTGTTAAATAATGCTCCCATCTATCCTCCAAGCAAACAGGCGCCAATTGGGATTTTTTAGAGGTTCTGTTTTTTTTTTGTTTGTCAGTGCGATGCAGATTTCCCCGCTTTTTGGCAGTTAGGGGCTGACAAATGCTTATCTTTAACAGCGTTGGGAACCAATTCTGGGCTAGCCAAATCGGGCAGATCAATGTGGCAATCGCTTTGTCAGTAATTATTTTGTCTATAACCCGGTTCATGAATGAAAAGGGGGGATTTATAAAATTGTTTCACCCTTTCCGGGTTGACTGAACTGATGTATGAAAATGTTTGTGGAGGATGGAACTTCTTGAAATAAGAACCAAATCACGTTGTCTGTGGAGGATGGAACTGCTTGTAATAAGAACCAAATCACATTGCTTCTGGAGGATGGAACTTTTTGAAATAAGAACTAAATCACATTGTTTGTGGAGGATGGAACTGCTTGAAATAAGAACCAAATCACTTTGTTTGTGGAGGATGGAACTGTTTGAAATAAGAACCAAAATCACGTTGCTTCTGGAGGATGGACTGCTTGAAATAAGAACCAAATCACTTTGTTTGTGGAGGATGGAACTGCTTGAAATAAGAACCAAATCACGTTGCTTCTGGAGGATGGACTGCTTGAAATAAGAACCAAGTTACATTGTTCATTTTATCAGAGCCGAATAACAGAATTTAACCGTATGTAAAGACTTATATCGATTCGATACATTATGGAACTTGTCAAATCGTTGGTCCATGACACTAAAACCCAACAGCTTTATGTTTATATTTGTTTTTCTTGTTTTCTTGGTTTTAGTTATAACAATGAATGTTTATAGGCTGTGAATGGAGATCCTAGTTTGGCTTCTTTTTCTAAATATTACAACAGCCTTTTAGCTATAATCTGCACTGCTGTGATATTTTAAATGTCAACTTCGATTGCTTTAAATGATTCCAAGAGAGGCAACACGCCACTAAACCTTGTTGTTTTTAAAAATCATTTTGTCATGTGCTGACAGGTGTGTAAACCAATTTTACAAATGGAATTAAGGATATAGTGTGTTTAAATCTCTCCTTACCAACCATAGGAAAATAGTCACATTCACCAGCTCTTTTATCGTTCAGATTTCGTTTGTAAATCACACAATTTATAGAAAAATTGTTTTATTATAGCTATAAAAACGTGCCACTGTGTTGTAGAGTTTATTTTGCTGATCAATATTATGCATAAAATGTATTTGTTGTTTGTATGTTTGAGTAAGAAAATACTATTATTTCTTCAGTGGGTATGAAGTTTTGGAGAAAATTCTGAAACTGGCTGGTAAGAAATGGGTTAAATCCCTCCTTACCAACTAGAGCAAAAATTGTCACATGCGTAACAATCAACCTGCACTTATTTGCAGGCCCGATAACCCAATTCTTTATGGGCTCATTGTTGCAATGGTAATCTCAAAAATTGATGCAAAATAGTGTCCACTACAACAATGTTGAACTAGGCCCATAAGCTGGTTCTGATGGCCGACCTGCATATATGAACACGTCGGTTTGAATGCAAATAATATTCTTTTCATTTAGATCTCCGTTGTGAGAAACAAAATTTGTTGTTATAGAGTTGTTAAAACTTAATTCTGTGTTGTAAATGTCGTTTTTTTCTGAACCTTATGTACAGAATTCATTTTTCATTTCGTGTTGAGTTTTTAAAAATATATCTTTATGTTTAATGACGCCATGGGGAAAATCTGGAAAATGGTAGGCAATGAGAGGGTTAATTGATACTGTAAAACTGCTTAAGTTTTGAAGTTAGAGACCGCAATAAAATAATATTAATAATAGAAATTAACATTATAATCTTCACAAAAACAAAAGACGATGATTTGTTCAATGAAAGAGTAATTTTGATGGCACTCGATGGATGCGTGGTCTAACTATAACAGGCGAATTGGGAATAACATTGACAAGTTGATGGTAATCGGTGGCTACGTGTTCTAACTATAACAGGCGAATTGGGAATAACATTGACAAGTTGATGGTAATCGGCGGCTACGTGGTCTAACTAAAACAAGCGAATTGGGAATAACATTGACAAATTTTGATGGTAATCGGTGGCTACGTGGTCTAACTATAACAGGTAAATTGGGAACAACATCGACAAATTGATGGTAATCGGTGGCTACGCGTTCTAACTATAACAGGCGAATTGGGAATAACATTGACAAATTGATGGTAATCGGTGGTTACGTGGTCTAACTGAAACAGGCGAATTGGGAATAACATTGACAAATTGAAATAGAGCTTTGACAAACGTCAATATTTTAAATCATTTTTATTTGGACGAAACAATGACAACAAAAACAAAACAACAATAGCGGTAACAAATACTGCGATGAAACCAGATGTCGATTAGACTTGAATCTGTTGGAAGAAACGGGAAGCATTGGATCAGAATTATGATGATGATGATGATGATGATGATGATGATGATGATGATGATGATGATGATGATGATGATGACGACGATGATGATGATGTTAATAATAATGATGGTTATTGATGATGGTGATGATGATGTTATTGATGATGATGATGATGATGATGATGATGATGATGATGTTGATGATGATGTTGTTGATGATGATGATGATGATGATGATGATGATGATGATGATGATGATGATGATGATGATGATGAATGATGATGATGATGATTTGAATTGAAATAAGGTTTTGATTGAGAAGAGTAAATTTTGTTTCTTGACATATAAATACTGTTATATTCATAAATCTTATTATTGATCTACTTGATTTCCACAAGATACCAGACTGATGGCTTTGGTTACATTTTACTTTTCCTGCATTTATCACGATACCGTCGGCATTGATTTGATACGGATAGAACATCTGTATGAATTTAACTTAAACGCCAATATGAATGCACTTTCTGGATTCTATTTTGAGGAAATTGCCATGTTTTAATCTACTGTATTATAATATTCGACGGTATCAACCTATTTTTACATGAATTTAAAATACCATTTATTTCGATTTTGTAAAGACGGCCTGAGATATTCTACCTATTCTTTAACCTTTGTAGTAGTATTTACCAACGTTTCCTGCCTGTGGTTGATAAGAGAAAATAGGAAAACATAGATGCTAACCATTTGTTTATTGTCGTATGTTTTTGCATATCAGTTTAGAGTTTGGGAGGCTTTCTGAAAGCTAAGGGAAACTTTAACTAACCCTAATAGGAAAAACAAACACCCTAGCACCTTTACTAAGACTTATGACTAACTCTAATAGGAAAAACAAACACCCTAGCACCTTTACTAAGACTTATGACTAACCCTAATAGGAAAATCAAACACCCTAACACCTTTACTAAGACTTATGACTAACCCTAATAGGAAAAATAAACACCCTAACACCTTTACTAAGACTTATGACTAACCCTAATAGGAAAAACAAACACCCTAACACCTTTACTAAGACTTATGACTAACCCTAATAGGAAAAACAAACACCCTAGCACCTTTACTAAGACTTATGACTAACCCCAATAGGAAAAACAAACACCCTAACACCTTTACTAAGACTTATGACTAATCCCATTACAAAAAAAAATCCTCTGACTTCGAGATAACTCTGGTAGATAAAAAAATAATAAAAAAAAACCAAAGAAACAAACCAGAGGACAGCATTCAGAACTTCACAAACAAAATGGCGGCGGAAAAGCAAAATAATGGTCGGTCGTATTATGAAAGTTTAAACTTTCACTTATCGATCAAGGTTTGTTCTAGAGTTTTTAAAATACTTCTATATATTGACAAATTGAATAAATAAACGCACGACAAAAGGTCCACAGTGAAAATACAAATTAAAAGTAATGCTAGCACAAGGAGCTTTCGGAATGTCCTCCCTATATTTCATCAATTTAAAATCGATACTAGCATTTGATAACAAATTTGTAAATGTTTAACATTAAAAATGTATCCATTTGGAATGAAATTCCCATTGTAGCTCTCTGAGGGTTAAACTGAGTGCATTCAATTTCCACTCTCCGATACGTTCTGCCATCCATTTGACATTTCCTCACAGTCGGTCTCTTGTTTTATCATAACAAAGTAAGTGCTACTCACTCGTTTTAGTTGCCGAACCGTACAGGAATCAAACACAGATATTTTATTGATTAGTAACATAAACGTTTTAGGTCACACGTAGTTTTGTTTGCTTGTGTGTTTCATGTGTTTGTTGTTAGTAAGGTACAGAAATGTATAGCGTCTTTGACCGTAGCCATCGTTTAGATATAGATAGTTCAAAGATGACGTCACTCAGATCTTTGTTATTGTTTTTTGCCATCCGCGTTTATGAGCAATGCTCACTGAACTGTATTAACCTGACTATAAACGTTCATCGATACACACAGTTTTGTGTGTCGGTCCGTTATACTTCCGGATGGCAATATTATGAGCTTCTTCGCCAAGCGCATACTATCTATAGTCTGACTGAAACCCAAAAAAGACTGGCATTTTGACGTCATTATTTGTTTTTTGCATCGCCGAGTGAGTTGTCGTTAGTAGAGCTCATGAAAACAAGTGGTCCCATTGGTTGAACTATTGAATAAAACTCACGATTTGTTTTCTTTTGTGGCCAAAGACTGGCATTTTGACGTCACTTTTTGGTCAGTGTCAGGCTATAAGTTAATGATGGCTACGCTATGACACACTATTTAATAACATTGTTAAAAAAAAACTAGATACAACTAGAGCTAGGTACACCTATTAGTAGGTCTTATAACCCAATTCCTTATAGGCTCATTTTTGTAATGAAAATATAAAAAACACGCAAAATTATGTCCATTACAAGGGGAGGATTACATAAGTAAAGAGCTTGTCATCTCTAATGCTCATTTTTGTCAAGCACGGCGGTAGTCGAACCCCGGACTTACTGGCTCCAGTCCTGGTGTCAAACTACAAGACCACAAAATATTTTGTGACAAAAAGTAATTCAAACCGTTTTACGTGACTATTGAGCGCTAAGTGAATTATAGCGTAGCCATTGCAAAGTTATAGACTGACACTGACCAACATATGACGTCAAACGGCCCGTTTTTCTCCACAAAAGAAAACAAATCGTGAGTTGTATTCAATACTTCAACCAATGAAATAACATGTTTCATTGAGCTCTACTAACAACTCATTCGACACTACACAAACTTAAAAAATGACGTCAAACTGCCAGTCCTAGAGGGTTCTTGTGTCAGGCTATAATATGTTAACTATGGCTACGATTATAACGACTAGGCCTACCAGGTGACGTCATAATGATTTTGGCTATGATGTATTAGGTAACATTAACATGGCCAACACATATCTAGTGAAGTCATACACATTTTGATTATCATGTATTAAGTAACAACAACATGACCAACACATATGCAGTGACGTCATACACATTTTGATTATGATGTATTAGGTAATATTAACATGGTCAACACATAACTAATGACGTCATACACATTATGACTATACATTATTTCGTTACAATAACACGGTCATCAAATAACTAGTGACGTTAAATGTTTTAATTATTCTGTAACAAATATCCGGAGACGTAATACACATTTTGACTATACTCTTTAAAGTAACTGTAACACGTCATCAAATGCCTAGTGACGTAATGCATATGTTGACTACCACGTGGCAAGAACATAAACAGCAAGTGTGTGATTCAAAGCTAACACACCGTATACCACGGAAGGCTAACACACCGCATGACACAGTGATATGTCTGCCCTGGTCTGATGACAGGATAAACATTTTGACACAGTGCGGTAAAGACCCTATCTATTGATGTAATACGTCACATTTTAGCAGTCTCGTTCTACTAACAATACTCTTCAACAGTCGTAACGTCACTTCCTTCCTAATGACACATGGTAACTTAGTAACACTGGCTCTAAACTATCGGAACAATGGCGGACGCCCGTATGAAATATTTCTCCGGCGAGCATAAAAGCGTATCCAGAGGAAATAAAAACATAAATTTGATCATGTTTTGACTTTTACACATTCTGATCACAAGACATATGAAAAGTTCTAGCCAGTATGAAGAATAAAAAGTAATGATTTTCTTTGTTTTGAACCAAGATGGCCGCCGTTGCCGTGCGGCGTGACATCAGACTACTGAATCCAATTACAAGGTCAGAAAAATATGGAGAATGAGATTATGTGTCGGACCTATCAGTGGCGGCGTTAATTTTAGCTGACTCTTCTTTGGAGTCATTCCAGCTTTCAATTTTGCAATTCAATAAGTATCTCTTGTTAATTATGGGTGTTTGGATAAAGGAGTTGAGCGATTTCTGAAATTAAATCGCCACAACACAATTTGAGTATAGACATTAAGTCATAGACGTGTCATAGACCTGTAAACGAAATCTTATTCAATTTTTAAGTAAATTTTAATATATAAAAACAATTAGGTAAGTGACGATTTATTTTATCCAAAATTGTTAGTGCATTTATATGTTAGCCGTTTACTGACATGAACAGGAATTTCAATAGAGCAGTGACGACCAAGACATAATCAGAACAAGTAAAAGTATCAGCTACGCATGCATGCATGCATGCACGCGCATTAGAGCTAACAATTGTTGACATTGTTATATTTGAATTAGAATGTTACATTTGAAAATTCCAATTTACATTCCTATTGTTAAAATAAACAAAACATTCTTGTTCAATTATGTTGCGATTACAATATGCTTTTGTCCCGTCCGATGTTTAACTCACTCAACCCTAACACCGACTATACCCGTAGTTTACCCGAGTTAATTTTACCCCATGCCTATTTGTTACATTTTTCTGGGACAAATTATAGGCGTAGTATCAAGGCTAATCCACGAAAACAAATTATACATCATTTACATGACATGCTTTTGATTGCTTGAAAGTACTTCTCAGTCCCCCCTTGAACTCTGAACTAACATCAGAGGTTTGATCATCTTGAAACTAAAGAATAAGAGGGCGCGCTTATCTCTGAAGTTGACATCAGAGGTTAGATCAGCGGATTGGCAAAAAACGCTACCTCAGAGGTTTGATCAACGGCCATCGATATCTTATTTACCGACATTGTGTCACTTGTGACATTAGACCGATGACACAATTACTTATGGCAATACCAAATTGCAATTTCGACAATATATCATTAATTTCAGTCAAACCAGTGTAATAACCTCAGGTAAATATGGATTTCAATAATATTTCAGAAACCAAAGACTTCAAAGATATAAATATACATGGAAAATAGAGCATCTGAATGTGACTTGTGACATAAGACCGGTGACACCATTACTTATACTTATGTACAAGCAACACCAACTAACACTTTCGTCACATAACGCGGTGAATATTAATATTAGAGCTAGTTAGTTTTCGTGTACGAAGCAAGGGCCACACTCCTCCCCCCCCCTCTTCCCCCTCCATCAAGTCATGTTAGCAGGGCACGTTTTCCTCAAACCTGTTTGCAGATCCCAGGGAGTCCTAGGAAACCGTGCTGAAGAGTGGGCTATCTCTGACGGAGTTAGTAGTATCGAAAGGCTACGCCTCTATCTTGAATCTTTTAATCCATTCTTCAAATTCTTTTCCTGCCTTATAGGCTGTCTCGTAGCCTCCTGATAGGCTTGTCACTGGACAGTGGATGACGATGTCGTCCATTGTCTCAGGGCCTCCTTGGCAATGACAGTATGCATCTGATTCTCTCAGATTCCATCTGATGGAGTTGATGACATACCATACAACAAAACCATCATGGGACTTATTTGTTGCAATTTTCAAAATTCTAGTTACGTTACAAATCCATTATTACAACTCTACTCTACTTTCATGTCCGATTTTTATAGCATTGCTTGTAACTGCTGTATATTTTATGAATATTTTATTTTATTTTATTTATAATAATAATAATAATAATAATAATAATAATAATAATAATAATAATAATAATAATAAAATAATAATAATAATAATAATAATAATAATAATAATAATAATAATAATAATAATAATAATAATAATAGTAATAATAATAATAATAATAATAATAATAATAATAATAATAATAATAATAATAATAATAATAATAATACACATTTATATAGCGCTCATTCTCGTGTAAAACACAAGCTCTGCTGGGCACTTTACAATATAAATATAAAATTTAAGTGAAAAAAAAAATTCATAGCCAAATCAAGGATTCATAGTCAATAAAAACAAATACAGTAAAAATGTGTCTTGAGATTCTTTTTAAAGGTAGGTAAAGACTTGCACTCCCTCAGACCACGTGATTGTTCATTCCAAATCTTGGGGCCGAAACAAGCAAACGATCTATCACCAAATTTTGTTACATTTAGTTATAGTTGAGGTTTATTTTGCTTTTAATTAGCTACATATTTTCATCAATTAGTTCATGACAGTGTATAAATCTGCGATAATTGTATAAGTTTAACAATGAATGATGTGTAACACTATGATAATTTTCATTCAGAATCAATAAAGTATATCTTATCTTATTTACACATGAACTGGGAAGATGAAAGCTAGGGAGGTGATGATAGTTTATCATTAGGGAAATACATTTGTTACACATTTAGTCCTGGGTGGGATACTTGACATCCCATAGCAGGGAGTTCAAAAGACCCTATCCAGAAAGATTAGAGGAAAAGTTGCTGTTGTGAATGAAAGTTATTGTATTCAAGTATCGTAACTTGTATCGTCCATCTGATGTAGTATCGTTCGCAACTAGCGTCTGTTCTAGTAACTATCTGGTTGAGAGTCATTCTGTATCCAACCGTCATCCTGTACACGTGTATCTTATGTTATGTTGTTCAATAAATGTTCTTTACTGTAACAAATTGGTTTGTTGATTCTTGGAGTAATACGTCTTATCAATTAATGATCTTAGAACACAACATTTACAAAGCATCAAAGAAGAAGCAAGACAAAGACTGGTATAACTAGGGAATAGAAGATTTTTGGGAGGTGACATTTTTTCCCTTGTAAACCGTCTCACTTGAATTAATTTTTTTTCTAAATACAATGGTTGAGTGTATTCCTCTTAGTGGAATCCTGTTCTTGTGTCCGGATTAAACTTTAAGGTGATCTCAAACTAAGTGCACTGATTCAGACATGCCAAATTGAACACTTCAAATTTAGTAATTTTAATGTCAATTTCTCGTAATTTGACAAGGAAATTTGTAATTTCTGAAATTGTGTATGAACGACCACAATATTAAACTTATTATTATTATCATCATTATTATAGTAGTAGTAATAGTAGTAGTAGTAGTTTTTGTTGTTGTTGTTGTTGTTGTTCTTCTTCTTCTTCTTCTTCTTCTTCTTATCACTATTATTATTTCCATAAAATTTCGTATTTGGCTATGAAATGTGTCTAAAAGTATAATATAGATACAACTTTTGAAAACTTCTCCGCATCTCCGAAAACACCTGATGTCGTATGCGGTGCAAATGGAAGCGAAAGGACTCTTGATAAGACAGAAAAGAACTTGTATAATTCTTGTGATAAATTTATTTATTCATTATCAGGCTTAAAACTGATCAAATAGGAGCAAATCTTCATGAGATTCTTAATGGTGAAAATTTATCTTCTTTTAAGGTTGAATTAAATAAACCAATACTTGTTCAAAAAGGAGCCAAAAATTGTGAAATCTTGCTTGTTCAGAAGGCAAGCTCAGAAAATGACAAAAATTTATTCTTGGGAGGAAAGGAATGTCTCACTTGTGGAAAGACATTTAAACACAAGTATTTATTGAAACGACATTTGTTGACTCACTCAGGAGAAAAGCCATTTAAATGTCAAACTTGCGGCAAAGCATTTTCTGTAAATACACACTTGAGTCGACACTCAAGAATCCATTCCAGAGAAAAGCCATTTAAATGTCTAATATGCGAAAAAGCTTTTTCCAGGAATTCATATCTGCATAAACACACTCGGATTCATTCGGGAAAAAAGCCATATACATGTCATACTTGTGGAAAAGCATTTTCTACGAATTCAAACCTGAGTGAACACAAAATTATCCATTCTGGAGAAAAGCCATACGAATGTGAAACCTGCGGAAAAACATTTGCATAAAAAAAAACATTTGCGTCTGCACTCAAATATCCATTCTGAAGAAAAGCCATATCAATGTCTTACTTGTGGAAAAGACTTTTCTCGAAAATCGACCTTGTATAATCACTCGAGAATCCATTCTGGAAAAAGCCACATCAATGTCATATTTGTGGAAAAGCTTTTGGTTTTAGTTCACACTTACATTATCATTTAAAAATCCATTCTGGAGAAATGCCACATCAATGTCATATTTGTGGAAAAGCTTTTGGCTTTAGTTCACACTTACATTATCATTTAAAAATCCATTCTGGAGAAATGCCACATCAATGTCATATTTGTGGAAAAGCTTTTGGTTTTAGTTCACACTTACATAATCATTTAAAAATCCATTCTGGAGAAAAGTCATATATATATATATATAAATGCCATATTTGTGGAAAAGCTTATTCTCGTAATTCAATCTTGCGTATTCACACAAGGACCCATTCAAGAGAAAACCCCCATACAACAAGTCATTTAATAGCCAGTGAAAAGGAAGAAAATGGGATAATATAAAATGTCTAGATTTGCAATTAAAAGCACACAAGAAGTAAGAGAAAGGGGAATAATTCAATTAGGGAACATATGTAAATTCCAAGAACATGCAATCAGCATACATGCTGAATCTTACGAATTTTAGACACATTTCATAGCCAAATACGAAATTTTATGGAAATAATAATAGTGATAAGAAGAAGAAGAAGAAGAAGAAGAAGAAGAAGAAGAAGAAGAAGAAGAAGAAGAAGAAGAACAACAACAACAACAACAACAAAAACTACAACTACTACTATTACTACTACTATAATAATGATGATAATAATAATAATAATGATAATATTGTGGTCGTTCATACACAATTTCAGAAATTACAAATTTCCTTTTCATATTACTAGAAATTGACATTAAAATTACTAAATTTAAAGTGTTCAATTTGGCATGTCTGAATCAGTGCACTTAGTTTGAGATCACCTTAAAGTTTAATCCGGACACAAGAACAGGATTCCACTAAGAGGAATACACTCAACCATTGTATTAAAAAAAAATTAATTCAAGTGAGACGGTTTACAAGGGAAAAAATGTCACCTCCCAAAAATCTTCTATTCCCTAGTTATACCAGTCTTTGTCTTGCTTCTTCTTTGATGCTTTGTAAATGTTGTGTTCTTAGATCATTAATTGATAAGACGTATTACTCCAAGAATCAACAAACCAATTTGTTACAGTAAAGAACATTTATTGAACAACATAACATAAGATACACGTGTACAGGATGACGGTTGGATACAGAATGACTCTCAACAAGGTAGTTACTAGAACAGACGCTAGTTGCGAACGATACTACATCAGATGGACGATACAAGTTACGATACTTGAATACAATAACTTTCATTCACAACAGCAACTTTTCCTCTAATCTTTCTGGATAGGGTCTTTTGAACTCCCTGCTATGGGATGTCAAGTATCCCACCCAGGACTAAATGTGTAACAAATGTATTTCCCTAATGATAAACTATCATCACCTCCCTAGATTTCATCTTCCCAGTTCATGTGTAAATAAGATAAGATATACTTTATTGATTCTGAATGGAAATTATCATAGTGTTACACATCATTCATTGTTAAATTTATACCATTAGCACAGATTTATACACTGTCATGAACTAATTGATGAAAATATGTAGCTAAGTAAAAGCAAAATAAACCTCAACTATAACTAAATGTAACAAAATTTGGTGATAGATCGTTTGCTTGTTTCGGCCCCAAGATTTGGAATGGACTATCACGTGGTCTGAGGGAGAGCAAGTCTTTACCTACCTTTAAAAAGAATCTCAAGACACATTTTTACTGTATTTGTTTTTATTGACTATGAATCCTTGATTTGGCTATGAATGTTTTTTTTTTCACTTAAAACTGATATTTATATTGTAAAGTGCCCAGCAGAGCTTGTGTTTTACACGAGAATGAGCGCTATATAAATGTGTATTATTATTATTATTATTATTATTATTATTATTATTATTATCATTATTATTATTATTATTATTATTATTATTATTATTATTATTATTATTATTACTATATATTATTATTATATTATTATTATTATTATTATTATTATTATTATTATTATTATTATTATTTTATTATTATTATTATTATTATTATTATTATTATTATTATTATTATTATTATTATTATTATTATTATAACTAAAATAAAATAAAATATTCATAAAATATACAGCAGTTACAAGCAATGCTATAAAAATCGGACATGAAAGTAGAGTAGAGTTGTAATAATGGATTTGTAACGTAAGTAGAATTTTGAAAAATGCAACAAATATGTCCCATGATGGTTTTGTTGAATGGTATGTCATCAACTCCATCAGATGGAATCTGAGAGAATCAGATGCATACTGTCATTGCCAAGGAGGAGCTGAGACAATGGACCACATCGTCATCCACTGTCCAGTGACAAGCCTATCAGGAGGCTACGAGACAGCCTATAAGGCAGGAAAAGAATTTGAAGAATGGATTAAAAGTTTCAAGATAGAGGCGTAGCCATTCGATACTACTAACTCCATCAGAGGTAGCCTACTCTTCAGCACGGTTTCCTCGGACTTCTTGGGACCTGCCAAAAGGTTTGAGTAAAACGTGCTCTGCTAACACGACTTGATGGAGGGGGAAGAGGGGGGGGGGGAGGAGTGTGGCCCTTGCTTCATACACGAAAACTAGCTAGCTCTAATATTAATATTCACCGCGTTATGTGACGAAAGTGGTAGTTGGTGTTGCTTGTACATAAGTATAAGTAATGGTGTCACCGGTCTTATGTCACAAGTCACATTCAGATGCTCTATTTTCCATGTATATTTCTATTTTTGAAGTCTTTGGTTTCTAAAATATTATTGAAATCCATATTTACCTGAGGTTATTACAGTGGTTTGACTGAAATTAATTATATATTGTCGAAATTGCAATTTGGTATTGCCATAAGTAATGGTGTCATCGGTCTAATGTCACAAGTGACACAATGTCGCTAAATAAGATATCGATGGCCCGTTGATCAAACCTCTGAGGTAGCGTTTTTGCCAATCCGCTGATCTAACCTCTGATGTCAACTTCAGAGATAAGCGCGCCCTCTTATTCTTTAGTTTCAAGATGATCAAACCTCTGATGTTAGTTCAGAGTTCAAGGGAGACGGAGAAGTACTTTCAAGCAATCAAAAACACGTCGTGTAAATGATGTATAGTTTGTTTTCGTGGATTAGAAAGAATGATTGTGTTTTTAACAACAAAATCAATATTTCAATTTACTGTTAATAGGGTTGTATTGACATTGGACTCTATAATGTTGAGCATCCATAAATCTCACAGCTGCTAAATAATTGTCAATTTCTAAAATCACGATGCGACTGAACTCAAGCCTATTATTTCCCGGTTATGCTTTACTAGTAAATATAATGAACGAAATAATGATTGGGTATTTAAAAAGATAATACGCCGATCACCTGTTCTCCCTATTTCTATTAATTAAAAATAACAAAGCTCGATCATGACAATCACCCTATTAATCACGTAATCCCCATGACATGTCCACCTGATGTTATCCTGATATCATACCTCCATTTAAACCCCTACCCATCCTGTCCAACAAACAACAAAGATCTTTTGATTTATTTTTTTTAAAGAAAAAGAAAAAGCTAAACAAACAAAAAACAACAAAACTAAAAAAAAAACATTGAGCATTTATATAGCGCAATATCCAGTAAACTAACAAGTAGGGCGGAACATGCTGCCTGTAAAGACATTATATTATTATTGTCCCAACAGAGACAGTGCTGTTAACGGCCTGATAATCATTTTACACCTGGGTACGGCTAGATAATGTGGTTTAACCGAGTCTTTTCCAAGGACTCAGTTATGCTCCGCTCAGAGCTGGACTTGATCCCAAGACACCTTCTCATTTCTCTCTCTCTTTCTCTCTCTCTCTCTCTCTCGCTCTCTCTCTCTCTCTCTCTCTCTCTCTTTCTCTCTCTCTCTCTCTCTGTGTGTGTGTGTGTGTTATATACCATCCAGCTCTAAAATTATATGTTAGAACTCTTCTAATGTTTTCATCATATTCTCTATCAAATTTGCCATAAAATTGCCTAATTTCACTCTTTTAACCCCCTTATTACGCAAGATACAACCAAAGGTCGAAAAAAATGCCGAAAAAGCGTCCCATATTTTCGCGTTTTTTTCCTCTTTGCGGGTCTTCCAAATAAATGACACCTTTGAAACTGCATAACTTGTTTATTTATGAATGGATTTTCAAAATTCAAAAGGGTAGCCCTATTCGTCCTTAAGGTCGAATAGCATCAACCGCCATTGCCGTCCGTAAGGACAAATAGTGTTGCTTGCACTATTCGTACTTCACACTACAGCTGGGCACTATTCCGTTTCTGTTTGTACTGAGCTAGATTCGATTCTACGCAATTACATGATATATCCGTATCGTCTTAAATTTTTTTGTTAGTGAGTCAAATAATCAGTTGAGTATATATATATATATATATATATAATATATATATATATATATATATATATATATATATATATATATATATATATATATATATATATATATATATATATATATATATATATACAGTTTTACTCAGTGGAGATAGGGCTTTGATTTCAGACAAAAATTTTCCTCAAAAAGAGAAAAAACAACATTTTTCATAGTCATTGCTAATTTTTCAAGGACTCAATTATGTACCGCCAAAAGCCAGACCAGTGGAGGGATAAATGAGAGATTGGAGGACTTGGAGCTCCATGATGACGATGACCACGGACAGGGAAAGATGTAGTTCTTTCGTTGCTGGCCTACATGACAGCAGGTATAGTGGGTAGGAAGCAAAATGAGTACCGCCAGATTTAAACCCTCGTAGATACAGATAGTAAGCCAAGCGCCATGTTATGGCTGATCACAAAGCCCAAAAGATCTATATTTGATTTATGTTTGTAGGTGAAGTATTGAGGACAAAATGTGCTGTGGTGTACTAATGTAAAGTATGTGATCTGTTAAACAAGGAGATAAATTTAATTACGTCAATATGGAGTTGATGTTAATCAGTTAGTTGTAGTAGTTGTGGTTGTTGTTGTAGTTGTAGTAGTTGTGGTTGTTGTTGTAGTTGTAGTAGTTGTAGTAGTAGTAATTGATGTTGTATTAGTAATAGTAGTAGAAGTAGAAATAGTTGTAGTAGTTGTAGGCTAATAGTAGTGGTAGTAGTAGTAGTTGTAGTAGTAGTAGTAGTAGTCAATATTGTTATTATTATTATTATTATTATTATTATTATTATTATTATTATTATTATTATTATTATTATTATTATTATTATTATTATTATTATTAGTAGTAGTAGTCAATATTGTTATTATTATTATTATTATTATTATTATTATTATTATTAGTAGTAGTAGTAGTAGTAGTAGTAGTAGTAGTAGTAGTAGTAGTAGTAGTAGTAGTAGTAGTAGTAGTAGTAGTAGTAGTAGTAGTAGTAGTAGTAGTAGTATATTACAAAAACTAACACGATATATTTCATCGACTTTTCAAGATCGTTTTATTTTATTCACTGTCCAAAATCAACACGAACTGTACTGTCATGGAAAAATGCAAATGTGAAAACTGTATATAACCGGCTTCCGTATCACTGATTCGTTGGGTTTGATGACGTGGTTATCTCCCGTGGTGTTGCCAAAAACAACAACAAAAAGTCAAGGGTTGCATTATCCACTAAATAAGGACCTAAGTGTTGCCCTACATCGACAGCCAGTCCCCAACATACTACAACTGTTGGAAAAGTGAAAAGAAATTCTCACAAGATTTCGTTACTTTTAGTTTGTTAACAATGTATAACCAGTAATGATAATGATGACGATGATGATGATGATGATAATAATAATAATAATAATAATAATAATAATAATAATAATAATAATAATAATAATAATAATGATGATGATGATGATAATAATAATAATAATAATAATAATAATAATAATAATAATAACAATATTAATAATAATAATAATGAGGATGATGACAATAATATTAATAATAGTAGTAGTAGTAGTAGTAGTAGTAGTAGTAGTAGTAGTAGTAGTAGTAGTAGTAGTAGTAGTAGTAGTAGTAGTAGTAGTAGTAGTAGTCGTCGTCGTCGTCGTAGTAGTAGTAGTAGTAGTAGTAGTAGTAGTAGTAGTAGTAGTAGTAGTAATGTTAATAATGATAATAATAATAATAATAATAATAATAATAATAATAATAATAATAATAATAATGAGGATGATGATAATAATAATAATAATAATAGTAGTAGTAGTAGTAGTAGTAGTAGTAGTAGTAGTAGTAGTAGTAGTAGTAGTAGTAGTAGTAGTAGAAGTAATGTTAATAATGATAATAATAATAACAATAATAATAATTATTATTATAACGGTAATAATAATAATGATGATGATAATAATAATAATAATAACAATAATAATAATAATAATAATAATAATAATAATAATAATAATAATAATGATGATGATAATAATAATAATAATAACAATAATAACAATTAATTAATTCGTTAATTAATTAATATTTGAATAATGTACGTTTTTATTCAATTTTTGTTGACAGAGATTTGTTGTAATAGAGAAATGTGTGCCATGTTCCAATTATAAATAACATAGCTTGAAATTTATAAATCAAAATACAACCAAACCGCGATTCAGATTGGTTCTCCGATCTATTAATGGCATGCCAAGATCTGTCCGCCAGACTAGTTTACACACAAAAAAAAATACAATGTGTAAAAGCGTTTATTGTGTGATTGAGAGAATTTAGTGAGGGCTGCTCACCCAACTGGCGGTCTGAATACAATAACAAATAGCTGCGTGATGTCAGCTTCCTTCATTTTATTGCGCTTAGCCAAAATGCTCACAACATTCCACCAGCCTGATACAATGTACCAAAACACAAAATTATGTGTAACCTTGTACGTTATAGTCGGATTGATATAATTTAATGAGAACTATAATAATGGCTGGCTAAAAACAATAACAAAGAGTTGAGTGACGTCAATTTCGTTCCATCTATTGGATTGTTATGCATTCGATTAGATCAATTATAACCAACACACAAAATGTGTACTAATAGTCTGACCGTTGTCTGGGCATAATGTATTCAAACACAATAACAAAGAGTTGAATAATGTCAGCTTCACTCTTTCAGTACTGCATTTAGACAACGCTGAGATAACCACGCCTCTCGGACAGTTGTCATAATGTAAACAACAATGGCAGTGATTGGTTGACAGAGCAAACTATAGATAGTTCGAAGATGACGTCACTCGGGTCTTTGTTATTGTTTTTTTGCCATCCGCGTTCATGAGAAATGCTCACTAAACTGTATTAACCTGACTATAAACGTTCATGGATACACACAGTTATGTGTGTTGGTCTGTTACACTTCCGGATGGCAATGTTATGAGCTTCTTAGGCAAGCGCATACTATCTATACATGGTTTACTATCGATGGTATATGTCTAAGTAAAATACCCACTGTTCTACCGCTTGATCAAAGGAACCAACACAGAAAATTTTGTGTGAATTTAAATGTTTATAATGTGATCAAGAAAATCGTGTGATAACTAGTCACCCATTTGGCGGTATAAAAACGATAACAATGATCAAAAAAGGTCGATATCATTCACGTATTGTTTATAAACAACCAACTATATATTTGTCCTAGCACCTGTGAAGGTGTTTGACAAATTCCATATTTTGATTGGTCAAAAATATACAGTACTTGTTAATAGACATGCAAATGTAGACCTCTATATGTTCCAAATTACTCGACTTAGCCATGCATAGAAACATTATAGATAGTATGCGCTTGGCTAAGAAACTCATAACATTGCCATCCGGAAGTATAACTGAGCAACACACAAAACTATGTGTAACCTAAAACTTTTATAGTCTGGTTAATACAGTTTAGTGAGAATCACCCACAAACGAGGATGGCAAAATGCAATAACAAAGGCTTGAGTGACGTTATCTTCGTTCCATCTATAAGCCACTTTCAACAAAACAACGTCCGTTTACAATATCAACATGGGTTCGGGAAAAAAAAAATCGTTCGAAATTCAGAAAACGAACACAATTTTTTTGCCAAAGGGCTGAATGCTGGAGACCCAGATTGACTGTGTCCTGCTCGATTTTTCAAAGGCATTTGACAAGGTACAGTTTTGGGACCATTGCTCTTTCTACTACTATATATTCAATGACTTACCAGAAACAGTGTCACCAAGAGCTAGACTGCTTGCCGATAACTGCTTGCTATATCGGAAATTAATGGGAGTGATCTATATTTATGTTTTCGTCCAACCAAGTCATCAATCACATGATTTGTTGCTGTCCAACGATTGGATATTTCTTCAGAAATGTAAACACGCTGCTATATTAATGAAAGTTGTAAGCATACACATGTGTCAAGCTCAACAAAATTACCTCTGGTGACGTTAGATATTTCAAAAACTGTGAACACTTTTCACTATGTGGGCCATTTTGAGCACATTTTGCAATGTGGTAAATGACCTCGAGCACATGGAAATGTAATCTAGATCATCATACCCATTGGCAAACAAGAGGACTGCCAAATACTGCTACGGGACCTTGACAGTCTACAAGAATGGGAAAACGTATGGCTAATGAGTATAAATCCCGAGAATTGCGAAGTGTTGAGAGTTACCAACAAAAAGACCCCATGTTTGGCAAACTGTGTTCTTCATGGATCAACACTTTCATCTGTGAAGTCTGCCAAATATCTCGGTTTGAATTAAGCAACAGGGTATCCTGGAACGGCCATATCGACAAAACTACAAGAAGGCAAACGGCAACACCGCACTTCTTCAAAGAAATGTAAAAAGTTGCCCAAGAAACATTAAGGTCAAATACTACACGACTCTGTTATGACCTGTCCTGAACTATGCCAGCACTGTGTTTGAGCCTTTGACCCTTTGAAAACAAGAAATAGGATGGGATGATGGGGGCAAAGAAGAGCTGCCTGATTCGTTTTCGGCGATTTTGACAGAAGACACAACGTTGAAACTTGCTTAACACCCTTCAATGGCCAACTCTGGAAGAAGGAAGAAAGTAAGCCATAGCAGCCGCGCTATATATTCCGTTCAATACCTAAGTTGATTGAAGTTCCCCACGACCTTGAACTTGCAACAATCAGGGGAGAAAGCCAGAGGACACGATCACAGATTCCAAATTCCACGCTTAAGAGTACAATGCAATGAGCAGTCTTTTTTTTTTCTTCAACGATTAGAATTTGGAACGGCCTGCCTGTGGATATAGTTAGATATGAAAACCTTAAACAGTTCAGAGACAGAATCGCTTATGTGCCATTCTGAACACCAAAGTCTGCGACGACAAAATACCACAGATGGTTTGCAGATATCTGTCCTGTAAACAAATTGATATTGTTTACTCAAATTAATAATAAAAAGGCATAATATTAAAGATGATATCTCTCAGCTCTTTTCTAAAACATTGGTTTTAGACCCCCAGGTTGTCTTTATCTAAAGAACTGAATAAGTGTGTATCAAAGGTGCCAAACAAAGCACCTGCGTGTCACAAGTTTGAATCCGGCTGTGAGTGTGAGCGCAAAGCTGATTCATTGAAAACGATTCTTGACTCACTTTGTCTAACGATCTTCGTTGACCGCTTACAATTACAACGCTGTCTTTGTTTTCCAACAGTATTTGTATCAACACCTTACAGGTGTCATGTATTATAAAATTATAAAATTATGTTTAATTCTTACTGTTGGCTCCTAGTAAAGTGCTTTGAACATAGTAGGTGATTTTGGTGCTGCCATAATGTGGTCTTGTGGTATGACGCTCGCTTTCAGATCGGAAGGTCCTGCTGGGTTCGAACCTCGCTCGGCGCATAGTTAAGTCATTGAAAAAGGGGCTCTTTACTCACATTATCTCACTGTACTCAGGCGTAAAATGAGTATCTGGCCGTTAACAGCATTGACTCTGTCTGAAAACAATGCAATATTGCCTCACACTCACAGTTACAGGCGTTTTGCCTCATTCTACATGTTACTTGTTGCTGTTGGCAGTTGGTCAGGGAACCTTTAAAAATTGCTGTTTAGTAGATATTGTTCTATATAAGATTTCATTTAATTATTTATAATATGCAATCACTCACTCGTTATTTTAAAATGTTAGCAAATGCATATGGCCACAGTCGAGATTAGGACCTAAAATATAAAGGAAAAAGGAAAAATAATGATAGTATTTCCTAAATGTGACCCACCGTATCGAAGCGGTATTATGTCGGGAACCACTCGGTAAGGGAAATTGAATTCATAGCCACAAATATCCAACTTGGGTTTAATTTCTGTACGTTCTGATGGAGTACAAAGACTATTTCTTGCATTGCAAAAACTTCTAAGGTCCAATTTATCATCCATCTATCTCTAAATTCACTTTTTGGGGTCTGAATCATCCCGACATAATACCGTTTTGAGACGGAGGGTCACAAATGGTTTTCAATATTCTTTCAGTCCTGTTAAAAGCTGCATAATGAAAAAATTTGAACCTCACATGCAATGGTGGTAGTCGCAGCATTTTAAAAATGGGTATTTGTCCAGAAGACCAGAGTCTGGGGTGCAGGGCCTTCCCCAAGGAATACACATGTCCTTCATTTTTTTGACTATGTGATCCGGGATGTTTTTACTGGAAAGTGAGAGATGAATGATATATGTGACCCTCAGTCTCAAAACGGTATTATGTCGGGATGATAAGACCCCAAAAAGTGAATTTAGAGATAGATTGATGAGAAATTGGACCTTAGAAGTTTTTGCAATGACAGAAATAGTCTTTATACTCCACCAGAACGTACAGAAATTAAACCCAAGTTGGATATTTGTGGCTTTGAATTCAATTTACCATACCTAGTGAATCCCGACATAATACCGCTTTGATACGGTGGGTCACATATAGGAAAGAAAGACAGAAAGAAAGAAAAGTGAAAGCATCTGATAATAATAATAATAAATGGCATTTATAATACAGCGCCTTACCCCCCGCCCATTTCAACAGGCTCTGGGTGTTTTTAAAAATAAAATAAAATAAAAATTCCCTTTATTCATCCCCAACGGGAAATTTGTTTTAATAATAATAATAATAATAATAATAATAATAATAATAATAATAATAATAATAATAATAATAATAATAATAATAATAATATAATAATAATAATAATAATAGTATATACTTTATTCATCCAAAAAAATGGAAATTCGTTTACAGACGTGGCATGCATAAAAATGTATAAACACAAAAAGGCGACAATGTATACATACACATACATACATACATATATATATATATATATATATATATATATATATATATATATATATATATATATATATATATATATATATATATATATATATATATATATATATATATATGTGTGTGTGTGTGTGTGTGTGTGTGTATGTGTGTGTGTGTGTGATGCAAATGCACAATAATGTAAAAAAATATACTACCAAGAACCAATAGCGACACTATATATCAATTTGATAAATTAAGATAGGCCATACCTCTGACCTTTAGTCCGAACTTGTGTGTGTATATTGAAAAAATAGTATTTAAATTTAAATCAAAGTTGCGCGTTAAAAATTCGAACACCATTTGGCAAAAATGAATTAAGGTGACGTGTTGTCTTTGTTTTTATAGATAGTATGCGCTTGGCTAAGAAGCTCATAACATTGCCATCCGGAAGTATAACGGACCAACACACAAAACTGTGTGTATCCATGAACGCATAAGTCAGGTTAATACAGTTTAGTGAGTATTACTCATAAATGCGGATGGCAAAAAACAATAACAAAGACCTGAGTGACGTCATCTTCGAACTATCTATAGATACAGCCAGTGGCGTGGGGCCATTGGATCGAATGGTGCCAGGCACCGTACCAATCTTTTAAAAAATCATTAACAGCATAATTTAATTAAAAATAAAACAGAGATTTTAACTCCACTGTCTTTCGCCAACTCGCCAACAACATACTGCCTTTTTAGTCTCCACTCTATTCAAGATTCCGAGTCACGCACTGCGCCGACTAGTGTGTTGGTGACATCACTGCGCGAAGTAGTGAGAGTCAACACCGTGGTGCAAAGCAATCCAAGCTCCATATAATGCTATATCCATTAGTATCTCGACAGCTGATTTGAGCGAGAAACTAGGTCGAATTATAGTATCTTCAAATAGCGGAAAACCCCTCGACTTGTGCCAGGATCTGAGAGCTCCACCGTTGGACTGGGGAGATGCGCCAAATTAGGTTCAAAGTTCAAAAACGTTTGTTTTAGGCAATTGCCAATGTAGGGTAACTTCGGCCATCCAAAATATTACATTAACTGTCAAAAACACTGATCATTGTCAAGTTTATTTGTAAGCAGAAAAGAAAAACATCATAAAACTTTAAAATATGACATATCAACCCCCCCCCACCTCTTTTTCACGATTATTGAATAAAGTAATTCTTTGCAACGAAACATTATGGACGAATTTACCAACATTTTTCTTGCTTGTAGTGCCGAGTTGATGGTTACGTGTGTATGAGTGTTTATTTGTGTGTGTGTGTGTGTGTTTGTGCGTGTGTATTTGTGTCAGTCAGAGAAAGAAAGCGAAGACTGTCAACAGTTATACTTTGGTGTGTTTTTAGATTTTTAAGTACTTAAGTGGAGTGATTTTTTTCTTTGTGATGCTTTAAGATCTGAATATACGTTTTATTTGTGCAATCATTAATCGTGTTCCACTGATTTCCATTATTTGAGATATACTTTGAAGTTTTGTTTTGTTAAACAATGAATTGCAATGAATCAAGTTGACTCTTTACTTCACCGACCGTTTGGGAGATTGACACTAGATGACAAATTAGAAATAAAAAGACTAGTTCCTCACCAACCAACTGATTTTAAATTAACACAGGTGTGGAAATCTCGAAAACGCTCTTTTTCAGTGACATGGTATGACAGGCATGAATGGCTCACAGTTAGTTTAGTCTTTTGTTTTTATTGTCTACTTTTAACAGATACAACAAACACTGACAAATCATGGACATCTATAGGCTATAGTGACCTTAACCACTTCCATCGTATTTCTTAACCTCCTGAACGTTGTTTTAGCACCCTTAAAAGAGTGAAATGTTTTTGTTGCGAAATTCAATGAAACAGGAGCGGTTAAATTCATTAATGATTCTGTCAATTCACAAAGCTGAAATAGATGCCATTCCAGATTTCAATAAACACATTATAAAAAGATTTGCAGAGATGAAACATCGCAGTGCAGATTTTTTTACAAGTACTAAAAGTAAGTAATTTCTGTCATAGGTTTTTTTTTCTCTTTTGATTTACATTTATAACATATTGATTGCACTATCTACCAAATACAATCCTTTAAATGGTGGACAAAGAATAATTACAAAGACCTTTTCATACGGGACTTGTATCTCAGTGTTGTGGCTTGGTGTTTTCATGAATTATTTGTTTTTGTGAGTTTTGTCCACTCGTAGAAACCATCGACCCTCCCCCACCCTTCCATAAAAGAGAGTTTTTAATATGTCGTGCTATCTCCTCTTAACCGTGTTCACTGTATTATATTTTTTTTTTCTAATCATGACACCACCATATGCCGTCAATACGCCACGCCGCTGGATACAGCGCCTTACCCCCGCCCATTTCACTAGGCTCTGGGTGTTTTTAAAAAAAATAAAATAAAATAAAAATTCCCTTTATTCATCCCTAACGGGAAATTTGTTTTTAGGGTCTATTCCAAGGGATGTCAGGAATAAATAACCCAGGCATCATTGTGTGTTGGTCCGTTATACTTCCGGGTGGCAATGTTGTGAGCTTCTTAGCCAAGCGCATACTATCTATATGTTAACGATGACCACGGTCAGTGGCGGGAGGGCCTGTATAACAACTCACGACATCTAGATTTATCAAACAGTGTCACAAAATGGCTCCGAATCGTTATACGTGGGCCTTTTTAGCGTTTCGTTCAGGGTTGCCAGTTTTTTTCAGGACAACTTGCCAAATATGTGACAAAAAACTTGCCAAACCTTTCAAAATAGGAATTTTCGTTACACCTACTCATAATAGTGAAATATTACACGTGTAAATTCAAGAATAAACAAAATGCTGGCTTACCTGGTGCTGACCACTATGACTTATAAAACACCAAAGAAATATCAAACTGGAAGCCACATTAATTAGGGCTAACAGTTTCACTTTCAGTTTCAACCGGAAAGGCTGAAGCCAGATTTGTGTTTGTTGTAGCCAAATTATAAAAGTTATGTGATAACGAAATCACAAAACGAACATGCAAATACTGGGAATTGAAAGGTAAGATTTGACACGCTCTTTCTTTCTAATTATGTATAATAAAAATATATAAATATTATATTAATTATCTCTGTCCCAAAATAATGTCAAAAAAGTGCCAACTTGCCAACCGATTTGCTTTCCTGCCAACCATAATCAAAAAGTGCCAATTTGGACAATTTGGCACTAAAAATGCCAAACTGGCAACCCTGGTTTCGTTGCTTTTTATCTTTTTAATACGCTTCAACAGTCGTGACGTCACTTCCCTCATAATGACGCATAGTACAGTAACTCAGTAACTGGTTCTAAACTATCGAAACAATGGCGGACGCCCTTGTGAATGAAATGCTTCTCCGACGAGCATAAAAATGTATCCAGAGGAGAAAAACATTGTAAATCTGATCATGTTTTGACTTTAATACAATCAGATCACATGACATGTGAAAAAGTTCTAGCCAGCATGAAGAATAAAAAGTACAGATTTTCTTTGTTTAGTAGAATCAAGCTGCTCGCTGCTGGGCAGGTGATTGACGAACTCGTTAGCTTTTGGGTACGAAGCAAAGACATACCGCTGAGCCACACTGCTCCATTCTTATTTCCTTTTTTAAAAAATTATTTTGCCACGTTTATTTACTCACTCAATCCTAGAGACTTTTCCTACTTTTCAAAATTGGAAAAAAAATGTATTGTATTGTAAGCTTCAATTTATATGTGCGGCTATGTGGTCTTGTGGTATGACACTCGCTTTCGGATCGGAAGGTCCTGGGTTCGAGCCTAGCTCGCTCGGTGCATAGTTGAGTCCTAAGAGAAGGCTCTTCACTCACATTCTCTCACCGTACTCAGGTGTAAAACTCAGGCGTCGTCTCTGTCCGAAAAAAAAATGTAATATCGCCAAACAGGCGTCATGTCCTGTCCTTCATGTTAAATGTTGCTGTTGAGCACGTATAGTGGATATTGCGCTATATAAAGTTCAATTAGACAAAGACAGATACTGTGGACCTCTCGGGTCCCACATTTATCAACAAAACACGATGAATGAAACACTAAGGACGAATTAGATGTGTTTGAATGACGCCGTAAACCTTTGGTTTATTTACCTTAATTACGTCATTCACACGTGATATCTCATTCGTCCTTAGTGTTTCATTCATCATGTTTTGTTGATAAAGGGGAAACCCTAAACGTCCACAGTATGTCTTTGTCTAATAAATTGAAGCTTACAATTCAATACTTATCCTTATGGTAGCATGTGACACCAGAAATCAAAGCAGCAATTTATAATGACGTCATTATACTATTTTTTTTAATTGTTGACGTCACCTGCCCCATTTTAACAGAAAACTTTCTGTATCGATAAATTAAAATGATTTCCAATCAGCAAATGTGACCCGTTGTCCCAAAACGGTATTATGTCGGGATGGACCAGATGCTAAAAATTCAAATTATAGTTAAACTGGTCAAAAATATGACACATTGGTATTTAACACAGTAAAATATGATATTCCTCCTCCTCTATAAAGCATATAAACCCAACTTAAGCATGATATTTCTGGCTGCAAATTCCATTTTCAGCATTTTAATAATACCGTTTTGAGACGAGGGGTCACAAATAGTCTTCTAATAAGGTGAAAGCCATTTTAATCTACACAAAGGGCAGGTTTTCTAGTCAAAATGAAATAAAATGTGACCTATCGCATCAAAGCGGTATTATGTCGGGATCCACTCGGTAAGGGAAATTGAATTCATAGCCACAAATATCAAATTTGGGTTTAATTTATTTACGTCACGTTGGAGTATAAATACTATTTTTTGCTTTGCAAAAACTTCTAAGGTCCAATTTCTCATCATTCTCTAAATTCACTTTTTGGGGTCTGAATCATCCCGACATAATACCGTTTTGAGACGGAGGGTCACAAATTTTCTTGTCATATTATTATCATTTATTTTTTAAAAATTATTTTTTAAGGGTTTTACGGCATAAGTCGTATTAAGTCGTCATATCAGTGCCAGTTAAAAAGAAGAAAATGAGAGAGTAGAAAGTTCTAGAATTACAAATAAAATACCCGAGAAAAGGTGAGACAAAGGGAAATGGTTCAAATAGGGAACAGATGTAGGTTCCAAGAGCACACCGTCAAAGCACTTAGTTTGAGATCATCTAAAAGTCTCATCCAGACACAAGCACAGGTCCCAACTAAGAGGAATACCCTCAAATGTTTACCAATCATATAATATAATATGTCAACTAAACATAATACAATGCATAACAGAGAGATGATTTACAAGGGAAAAAAATATCATCTCCCAAAACTATAACTATACATTCGACTGTTTCCCTCTCAGCCAAGGACTCCGACCGAGGTCAGGACAAAGACAGAAAGCAATTGGAAAACATATAAGAGGGGATAGAAGACACAGCAAGTACCTCCCTGCCCGCTATGGGAGGTAGGACCCCCACCCAGAGGTCAGTGTCTTGTCATAACATTATCAAATATGTGACCCTCCGTCTCAAACGGTATTATGTCGGAACGAACCAGATGCTTAAAAGCCGAATTTAATGTTAAAACTGGTTAAAAATATGAATTGTTGGCATTAGCACCCTAAAATATGGTATCCATTCTCCTCAATAAATCGTATAAACTCAACACAAGTCTGATATTTCTGGCTATAAATTCAATTTTCAACATCTTAAACAACCCGACTTAATACCGTTTTAAGGCGAAGGGTCACATATAAGCATGAGTGTTGGTGAAATACCCATAGGACTGGATCTTGCCGGGCAAAGCTAGAAGAATCAAGGTGAAGGTCAGAGTTTTCATTGTCGTTCCTGAAAAATATTATTAAAAAATTGATACCGTAGTCAAAATTGTTCGAACAAATATGGTTGTTAATAAAATAACAATAGAATGTTAACAAATTGATTGAATACAGTAAGGCAGGAAAGTCATGACATCACAAACTTTACTCTTCCGATTCCAAATTCATTGGAAGTGTGTATGTAATCAGTCATTCGGAGGATTGATAATGAATAGGTCACGTATTGAATCATGATTTGGCAGCAGCAGCTTCTTATGGTTCTCACACTACTATGTTATGACGATCGACCCAATCAGCAGCAGCTTCTAATGGTGCTCACACTACTATGTTATGACAATCGACCCAATCAGCAGCAGCTTCTAATGGTGCTCACACTACTATGTTATGACAATCGACCCAATCAGCAGTAGCTTCTAATGGTTTCTCACACTACTATGTGATGACGATCGACCCAATCAGCAGCAGCTTCTTATGGTTCTCATACTACTATGTTATGACAATCGACCCAATCAGCAACAGCTTCTTATGGTTCTCACACTACCATGTTATGACGATCGACCCAATCAGCAGCAGCTTCTAATGATGCTCACACTACTATGTTATGACGATCGACCCAATCAGCAGCAGCTTCTAATGGTGCTCACACTACTATGTTATGACAATCGACCCAATCAGCAGCAGCTTCTAATGATGCTCACACTACTATGTTATGACAATCGACCCAATCAGCAGCAGCTTCTAATGGTGCTCACACTACTATATTATGACATCGACCCAATCAGCAGCAGCTTCTTATGGTTCTCATACTACTATGTTATGACAATCGACCCAATCAGCAGCAGCTTCTAATGATGCTCACACTACTATGTTATGACAATCGACCCAATCAGCAGCAGCTTCTAATGGTGCTCACACTACTATGTTATGACAACCGACCCAATCAGCAGCAGCTTCTAATGGTGCTCACACTACTATATTATGACATCGACCCAATCAGCAGCAGCTTCTAATGGTGCTCACACTACTATATTATGACATCGACCCAATCAGCAGCAGCTTCTTATGGTTCTCACACTACTATATTATGACGATCGACCCAATCAGAAAAGTGCGGTCCACATTCGGTAGCATTGGCATCGTCACAACACACCGTTCAACTAGATGCTCTGCCGTTTCGGGTTCTTGACCACATCGGGTACATGTGAGACAGGTGGAAAGTCCCCACTGGTGAAGCGCCTTTGCTGTGAGGCAGCTCCTCGACCGAAGCCGATTCGCAGCCATCCAGTGTCTCCTCGTACTGGTATTGAAGCCTGGTTTTGTTTTGTTTTTGTTTTTAAGTATTTTACGGCGCTTGCGCAACACATTAAGGTAATATCGGCGCCAGTAAAAATGAAGAAAATGGGATAGTAAAAAGTTCTAGAATTACAATTAAAGCACAAAAGAAAAGATAAGACAAAGGGGATTTGGTTCAAATAGGGAACAGATGTAGATTCCAAGAGCACACCAACAAAGTAGGTACTTAGTTTGAGATCACCTAAAAGTCTCATCCAGACGCAAGCACAAGTCCCAACTAAGAGGAATACACTCAAATGTTTACCAATCCTATAATATAATATGTAAACTAAACATAATATTATAGTGCATAACAGAGAGATGATTTACAAGGAAAAAAACATCTCCCAAAACTATAAATATGTGTTCGGTAAGTCGATCGGTCGGTCTGCTTCGGCGTGTAACTATAACACCGTATTGAATAAGGTGGCATAACTATTTCAGTAGCAAGATGTATGGGCCGATTCTTAAGATTACCAGATGTACTTGTAAAAAACGAGGGTGGATTACCTTTATTGGCGTCCAGCATATATTTAGACTAAAAATCAAGATGCTATGATAGTACTCCAAGTACTCCATTATCATTATTACTGCTGCTGAGGTAATAAACAGATGTGGTTTAAATTGAAGCCTTGACCTTTGTTTGTGCGTTTGCGAATCGCAATTTTTTCTCCTCCCCTTGTCAGATAATGTTCCGCAAAATTTGGCAACTTTTGGCAATTTTTATGGCAACTTTTGCCCTTTTTTATGGCAACGTTTGCCCTTTTTTATGGCAACGTTTGCCCTTTTTTATGGCAATTGTTATGGCAACTTTTGCCATTTTTTATGGCAACTTTTGGCAATTTTTATGGCAACTTTTGCCCTTTTTTATGGCAACTTTTTGCAACTTTTGGGGTTTTAAATGGCAACTTTCCGCAGGGACAGCCTATCATTCTGAAATCAGAAGATGAATTACACAAGGTATGTATCCAAAACAGTGGAAAAGTGGTTTTACACTTTTAATGAGATTGGATTGGACACAGTTTTTTAACGTCACACTTTTTGTGAGGATGTGTCAGAAATCATGTGTTTTGATTGGTCAAAAATTTACTGGTTAAGTTGTACCTGGGGTTTGTACGGAGACATCATATATTTTTTCTTTAATCTTACTGGTCATTTTTTGGTCAGTATCAATCAGCGTGGCCTTCGTAAAGTTATGGCCTGATACCGACCAAAAATGACGTCAAAATGCCAGTCTTTTGCCACAAAAGAAAATAATTCGTGAGTTGTATTCAATAGTTCAGCCAATGAAATAAGGCTACGCTTATTTGTACTACCACTGCAAATAACGCCAGAGCTTATTTGTACTCTTACTAAAAATAGAATTTGCGTAATTACTAAAAATATAACATTTTATACGGATAGAACTGCAATATACAATGAATTATCTGGAAGTCAAAAAGTGAACACTTCATCTCATCACAATCCCATTATTACTATTATTACAAGTTGATTTTGACGGACTTTGGTAATTCTTCACTCTTTTCAAGTCACAGAATACTCAGTTTACAAGGTAAGCATACGAAATGCACATTTTAATTCATTTCTTATTTTTATAACTAAACATGCTTTGGGGTTGTGTGTTTGTTGATTGTGCATCAGCTGACGACACATTTGTCGCTACCGCGAATTACTTAACTTTATTACTTTATTTTGTGAAAAATAACAATAACAGGGCTTTAAAAAAATTAAAATACTAACCCCCCCCCCCCCCCCCAAAAAAAAAAAAATAATAATTTAAATCAGCCTTCCATGTCAGGCGATTAAAACCAGGTGTTTCAATGTTCGATCCCCAGTCAAAAGGTTGCTAATTTTATCAAGATCAAGAGGTTTCGAGTACTCACGACATTCCAGGCTCAGGGTCCTTTAAAAAAATACTTTTCATTCAGTTATTGTTATTATCTTTATTATGGCCGACACAGCATGCATCGTCCATACTTTTTCAAAACTTTTTTTTTTGGGGGGGGGGGGGGGGGCTGTGTTTTTATATCGGAAAATTGGGTTTTGTATGTTATGTTCATGGAGAGAGAGAGAGAGAGAGAGAGAGAGAGAGAGAGAGAGAGAGAGAGAGAGAGAGAGAGAGAGAGAGTAATATTTTATAATGATAAGATATCTGTAGTGGTAGTAGTTTTGAAATACCTATGATGATGACAATGTGAGATAATTATATTAGTGTGATTATTTTTATTATATTTTTAAAAATTACGTACGGCTATGTCGTAGTGGTATGACACTCGCTTTTGGACCGGAAGGTCCTGGGCTCGAGCCTCGCTCGGCGCATAGTTGAGCCCTTGGAAAAGGCACTTTGCTCACTTTCTCTCACCGGACTCAGTTGTAAAATGTGTACTTGGCCGTTAACTGCGTTGTCTCTGTCCGAAGAAATTGTAATATCGCCTAACAGACGTTATGTCCCGTTCAACAGGCGAAGTGTTGCTGTTATAAACTTTAGCATTGGCATGTATGTGCCTATTTTGCTGTAGTGAATTTAATTTAATTTTTTGTTTTCATCGACAGCTAACATGAAAGAACACTGTTGACGTTACTGGTGTCCTGACAATCCATAAAGATGCTGGCTCAAGGGCTATTCTGTGGCAAAACTCATCAATCAGCAAACCATCATCTGGGCCATCAGACCAGAGTGTCTGCATGCACTTTTTGACAATGGTTAGTAATGTTTTCAAATCTCCATTGCGCCTTTACATTTTTTATTGGTAATCAATAAAATAAATGCTCATTTTTCTAAATGAAAATGGCAAAGCATCATTTGAATTGAATTACTACTGAATGTATTAACTTAACGACAGACTATAGTTTGTTGCCAAGAGTTTTGTTCTATGGATGTAAAACCAATGAAATTTCAAGTGTGTTGGTGTGAATAATGATCATTTTTTAAAAATTGCTATGTCTTTGACAAATGCATTTTATGACAATAATGCCATTTCCAAAAATTGCTAATGAAATGTGTCTCTTTTTTATTTCAATTTTTCCATCCAGAGCAGGATCAACCCTCTTTGTGGAACTACAAAAAAAGTGGTGGCAAACAAGTAGTGTTGACTTTTTCTGTATTGAGGCGAAAGAGATTTTTATTCCAAGGGTTTGGGAAAGCAAATTGCTTTTTATTCAGAGCTAGTGCACTAGTTAACTGTTTTATTGTCTAAAATAGAATTGATTTTGCAGTTCAACTTGACTTGATATCTAATTTTATACGACTTGTCTCTCAAGTAGAATAAAAAAATGAAAAATGAGGATAGCGTGCCATATCATATTTTGAAAAATCATTTAATATATCTAGAAATCATCTGTATAACCTATTGTATACAGTAAATAATTAGGTTTTGTGATTATAATGATGAATTCATAAGGTATGACATCATATTTGACCACAAAATTATTTTATCTCTGGGCGTAAAAAAATGAATTTTACAGCATTTTTTTTTATCTAAGGGGTATGGGTTAGTGAACCGATTATAATTTTTTTTAGACTTAGATCAATCTACAAAATTTTCGTTTTCTTGTCCTATTACGGTCATATTTTGAAAGTTTGATGGATCATTTCTTTTAGTTGTCTGCAAAATCAGCCTTTTAACTTTATGTCAAATTATAGAAAAAGCTTGCGCTTTCTCAAATGTCTGTTTTATGTCATTTGTCTGATTTTCTAGCAATCCTACCTCAATCATTTTCCTTTAAATTATCTTCAAATTTATTCAGAATCTTTTCTATGATGTGTTTTACATCATGATGTGCGGGTGGTTGGATGGGAGCATCACCCTTGAATCATATACCTATGATGTTCGCATGGGTGTACGATCCGATAGTGATGTCGTTTCTTCTTCTCTTTACTAGCCTATCCTGCTTCTTTGGTTTTTGATTGTATTTTTGACAGGGGATATTTTTTTTCCTGTAAATCCTCTGCCTGTTTGTTCTTGGTTATTTATAATTTAGCTTATGATATCTTTAGGTTATGATTTTGATTGACATTTGTACTATTTTTGTTAGATTGCTTGTTTTTTTGTTTCAGCGGTCTCTCATATCACCTCAATTGTGTTGGAAGAGACCTAAAGCAACAAACAAACAAAAAAAAACATCATGATGTAAGTGTTTGGGGGTAAATTAAAATTTAGCAATTTTATAAATTTTAAAATTCATTTGTTCCTGTCGATCCGCGCTAAATTTTCAGTTGAAATCAAATAAAAATTCTAAAAAAATTATTCCAAGAGATTTCATGATATAGCTATTTATGAAAGAAACATTGTGTTTAAATTTGAAAGAAATTTATATGCTAGTTTTGGGTGCATCTATGTTAGAAATTTTAGGGTTTTACGTCTAATTTTAGCTTATGTTGCCCCTTAAAAAAGTTTTTTTTTTTAATTCAGTTATTTTTGGTGTTTAGCATCAAATTATACATTACATTATTAGTTCATGAGATATAATTAAAGAATTTTAGAACTATAAAGCATATTTGACCACTAAAGTAATTTTTTGGTGAATAACAGCAGATATTAAATTATTTCGCAATTTTTTTTCTTAGAGGTACGGGTTAGCGAATCGTTTATAATTTTTTTCAGAATTTGATCAATTTATAAAATATTACTGTTTTCTTGTTCCATATTGGTTATACTTGATGAATGTTGGCCTTTGTCTGCATAATTAGCTTTATTATCAAATTAAAGACAAATTTTTCATTTTCTCAAAATTTCATTGTGCGTCATTCTCTGATTTTCTAACATCCACATCTGGATTGTTTCCCCATCAGATTGTCTTCAAAATTGGTCAGAATTTTTCTTATGATGTGTTTTGCATCATGATGGTTGGGTTTTGGGCTAACCAAAAATTTAGCAGTTTTATGAATTTTTAAATCAATTTTTTTTCCTGTCATGTCACACCAAATTTTCACTAAGAAATCGAAAAAAAATTCTGAAAAATTTATTTTCAAGACTATTGCTAAACCTATCCATCTTGTTGTAAGAAACATTTTGTGTAAATTTGAAAGAGATCTGTTCGTTGTTTTTTTCTGCATCACTGTAAAAATTTTTGGGGTCTAATTTGAGCTAATATTGTCCCCCCTGGTGGTAGGGATTTGGTAGCTAATAGTATTCGCGCTGGTGTTAGGGACTCAGTGAGTAATAACGCTGGTCGTAGGTGCTCAGTGAGTAAAAGCTCTATGACTCTGTAATAGCGCTGGTGGTAGGGACTCGGTGAGTAAAAGCGCTGGTCGTAGGGACTCAGTGAATAAAAGCTCTATGACTCAGTGAGTAGAAGCGCTGGTGGTAGGGACTCAGTGCGTAAAAGCTCTATAACTCAGTAATAGCACTGGTGGTAGGGACAGTGTCAGTGAGTAAAAGCGCTGGTGGTAGGGACTCGGTGAGTTATAGCACTGGTGGTAGGGACTCAGTGAGTTAAAGCGCTGGTGGTAGGGACTCGAAGAGTAAAAGCGCTGGTGGTAGGGACTCGGTGAGTTATAGCGCTGGTGGTAGGGACTCGGAGAGTAAAAGCTCTATGACTCAATGAGTAAACGCGCTGGTGGTAGGGACTAGGTGAGTAAAAGCTCTATGACTCCAGTAAAAGCGCTGGTGGTAGGGACTCCGTGAGTTATAGCGCTGGTGGTAGGGACTCAGTGAGTAAAAGCTCTATGACTCCAGTAAAAGCGCTGGTGGTAGGTACTCGGTGAGTAAAAGGGCTGGTGGTAGGGACTCGGTGAGTAAAAGGGCTGGTGGTAGGGACTCGGTGAGTAAAAGGGCTGGTGGTAGGGACTCGGTGAGTTATAGCACTGGTGGTAGGGACTCGGTGAGTAAAAGCTCTATGACTCCAGTAAAAGCGCTGGTGGTAGGGACTCGGTGAGTAAAAGGGCTGGTGGTAGGGACTCGGTGAGTTATAGCACTGGTGGTAGGGACTCGGTGAGTAAAAGCTCTATGACTCAGTGAGTAAAAGCACTGACGGTAGGGACTCGGTGAGTTATAGCACTGGTGGTAGGGATCAGTGAGTAAAAGCTCTATGACTCAGTGAGTAAAAGCGCTGGTGGTAGGGACTCGGTGAGTTATAGCACTGGTGGTAGGGATCAGTGAGTAAAAGCTCTATGACTCAATGAGTAAAAGCGCTGGTGGTAGGGACTGTTTGTTTGTTTGTTTTTGAGGGTTTTACGGCGCTTGCAACACATTAAGGTCATATCAGCACCAGTAAAAAGGAAGAAATGGGATAGTAAAAAGTTATAGAATTCAATTAAAGCACCCAAGAAAAGGTAAGACAAAGGGGAATTTGTTCAAATGGGAAACAGATGTAGATTCCAAGAGCACACCATCAAAGTACTTAGTTTAGGAGGATCACCTAAAAGTCTCATCCAGACACAAGCACAGGTCCCGACTAAGAGGTATACACTCAAATGTTAATAAATCAAATATAATATGTAAATAAAACATAATACAGTACATAACAGAGAGATGATTTACAATGAAAAAATTATCATCTCCCAAAACTAACTATACATTCGACTGCTTCCCTCTCAGCCAGGGGATCCGGCCAGGACCAGGACAAAACCAAGTAATCTCATTCCAAGACAAAGACAGAAAGCATGTTGGAAAACAGATATAAGGGGATAGAAGACACAGTATGAACCTCCCTGCCCACTATGGGAGGTCAGGAACCCCGCCCAGGTGGTAGGGACTGGGTGAGTAATAGCGCTGGTGGTAGGGACTCAGTGAGTAAAAGCGCTGGTAGGAATTCAGTGGTGTCACTGATTTTATGACATTAGAATATAAAGAAATTTACAAATACAATCGGACTAATGATTTTACAAAAGGTCCCCACAAAAGTATATCTTTAAATTATTAAACAAGTCTGTTGATTAAATTAAATTATAATTTTATTTTAAAAGATCAAGAAAATGTCAAAATAAAAATGAAAGTTTTGATAACCAAAATGTACCTATTCCGTAACATATAAAGACACACAAACAAATCTTGTCTTCTTGCTCCTCTGTAATCTTGACACAGCATTGCTCTGATTTTTCGTGAAGATGTGTAGCATGAACACTACTTCACTCTATACCGATCACGACCCAACAAGTATTGAGAACAACCATGCTTCTCAAATTTGTTTTACATACAGGACTTTGCACTATCCTTTTGAATCTGGATAGAGACTTGACCCACTCAATTGTTAACGGGCACCTTTTTACTATCACACTCTTTTATTGAGATGTGATATTACGACTAATGTCCCTTTTTATTTCGTCACTGACCGACCACCTTTGAAATTGCTATTCTACAACACAGTGTTTGGTCTCCTCTGTTATATTTGTTTTATTCTGTACCGACCTGTATAACACAGTTTCGGCCTTCTCTGTGTTATATTTTTATTGGGACATATAGTAACAGATTTGCCTTCTCTGTACTATGAATTGGTCACCCGTTCACGGACTGACACAGTACAGTAGCCTGCACTATGCCTTGCTATCTTCCGGCCCCAAACGTACTTCACACAATCAACCCTGCATTATGTGAAGGATAGCTAGTGACATTTGGCGACTGAGAGACGTTGTCATCACAAGATAGCATAGCAACAGGTTTGAAAAATACCAACTTGTGGTTGCCTAAAGCTAATATCCCATTGAGACTTAAGCTCGTTCTACAGTAACGTGACAGCCCCCACCCACGTTAAAAATTTACTTTTTTGGTGGTTTATTACATGAAAATAAATTTTACAAATGGACAATGAGTAAAGGTATTAAGGGAATTCTGTATGAAATTTCCTGTGTAGAGTCACATTTGAAAAATTTCGCAGTCTAACTGTCTCTGTCATGTCAAGAGCATCTTTATGGTCGCATGTCTCTGTTATCTGGAGTCCCTGTCTGGTCAGTCTGTGTGTCCATAACGTCTGTGGTCTCTCTGTCTGGTCAGTTTGTGTGTCCATAACGTCTGTGGTCTCTGTCTGGTCAGTCTGTGTGTCCATAACTTCTGTGGTCTCTGTCTGGGCAGAGTGTGTATTGTGTGGTCTCTGGTCAGTACGTGCATTTACAATGTCTGGTGTCTCTGAAAAGTCAGAAAGAGGGTTAGAATGGGGATTTGTCTGTATTAAGTCACTCATGTCAACAATGTCAAAGTCTTTATCTTCAGAGACAAGAGTCAAAAATTGTTCCAACTGGGAGATTCTTTGCAGAAACTGATGTTCTACCATAACTTGAAACAAGCTATTGATCCTGTTTGTCACTGAAGATACAATTCGATACAGTCCTTCCTGTGTATTTGTCACATGTCATACCCGGTACAATGTCAGTTTCAGGTTGGTCATGGATTTCCAGTCTTTCGCCCACCACGACCCTCATCATCTATGCACATAATATTCACAAGTGGATACAAATATCGATTTATTTTGTATCCATAACAAACACATCACAAAAAACACTCAAATCACGCCTCATTCTTCCCGTTACTTAAAACAAATACTCAAAACCACCATCCTCATTCACACTGAACTTTGTTACACCTCCTTCTTCCTCTATCTCTCTCAGTAATTCCTGTACCGTCTCACCGTCCGTCCTGTCAATATCAGTCTTGAACAATCTCCGCTGCAAATCTTCGACATCTTTAGGCAATACATTTTATCCTTGGCTTGATTGAATGTATTGCCTAAGTTGGGTTGTGGACACCTTTGTTTTAGCCATAGCCTTCACTGTCTCATTCACGAGGGGCAGGCGATTCTCCGGATAAAGTGAGGATGGCTAAATGTAAAAAGAAAAAGATTAAAAGTACAAAATTGTATGCAATAGCATTCAATTCAGACCTGCCAGCTAACAAAACAAAAAAAAGCATTTTATTTTTTATTGACAATTTAAAGACAAAAATCTGCATATAAACCTGTAATGCACGAGTTGTGTTTGTCACTCTAAAATACTTGAATGAACTAAAATGCAACAGGCACTCATCAAATTCAAGGGTTAAATGAATGACTGCAGAATTCCCAAAAAACGTCGCTTCATTGTCTTTGTAACATTTTCATGGCATACAAAAACGCAATAGAGTGGTCACCATTTATAATTAGTCCTCAGAAATCAAGCACTTATAATTGCATCGTACTCATAGTCAAAGTCAAATTCTATTTTGAAAAGTCTATGGACAACCATCAAATCTTAAAATTCCTTATCTGGAACAAAAAAAAAAAAAAAGACAAAAAAAAAAAAAAGACCCAAAAAAATACCACCACCTAGATCTGCTTATATTGCCTTACAGGACTTAATAGCGTTAACAACACTATAAAAAGGATGATGATATGGTGACTGATTCAATAAATAGGGAACAGTAGATTTCACGAGCACCTCAAAGATGTACCAATTTTGACATTACCTCAAAGTCTCACCGAGACACAAGCAAAGGATCCTGCTAAAACATTTACATAATGCAATAATATTCAAAACCTATAACTATAACAGTACATAACAGAGAGATGATTTACAGTATAAAAAATCATCTCAAGAAGAAAGGTACTGTATTTGACTGTCTGCCTCCCAACTAAAGACCCCCGCAAGGACCAGGAAAAAAATGAGCAATCTTAATCCACAACAAAGACAGGGAGCAACATGGAAAGGGAAAACAAATATAAGGGATAGAAAAATGTGAACTCTCTGCCCAGAACCCTTCCAAGAATTTTTTTTTTTAATTAAAAAAAATACAAATTCTGGAACAGTCAATTTTGTCACAAGCTGGTCGTCATCTCTCCATCTCAGTGCGCCACCTTGAATGTATCGTAATAAAATATGAGTTGGAATGGCTGTTGTTCTTTAAACATTTGGTCCTGGTGTCAACAGTGCATTTACCTAACTAATCTATTACTATATATTACACTCAATAGTGGGAGGGGGGAGGGACAATTAAGTACTGAAAATATAAAGTAATAAGAAAAGAAAAAATAATACATATTTATTTTAAAAAATTGAGTCTAATTGCGACTAAAATAGAATTTGCGATTAATTGCTGTCAAGTGTAAAATTTTCGGCAGCGAAACACTGCAGGGACAAAATGTCGATGGAAAATGAGTATAAAATGAATGAGTCTTACCAATTTATCGCATGGGTGATTTTCATGGTTGTGATTAGCCCCTGTAACCCTCAGAAGCCAGTATTAATTTCAGAGTCCTGCATGGTAAGAAAAACTTTTTATTACAAAATAATAAAATTATCCACAACATAGTATGATAAAATATTAATAGCGTTGTCACTTGCATAACTCAATTGTGAAGGATTTCAACATGCAGATTATAGAGCAATTGAAAATAAATCTTAATAAGACATTCAATAATAATACTAATCCAGCGCAATCAGATTTTTTGAACAAATCAAGTCTTTCACTTTTTAAAACTGTTCTGGTAATAGTTGAACTATTGTCTTGCTGCATTACATCGTGCAGCCCGCCCACTGAAGACTGTAAATGAGCTGCAGATAGGCACACATTGCCTCTTCCTCTGGATGTTTTAAAATTCAGAATCAGTTTGATTGCTTTATTAAAATTGTCTTAGCAATCAAGATAGAAAAGCTGATGGTGATAATTTACTTCCGAGTTATTCTGAAATATTATAACCTTGTGCATATAATATTTTCATTTTTTAAAAATATGTAAAAGTAAAAAAACACCTCCTGCCCCCGTCCAAAAACAACCTCCTACCTCTGGTTAGGGCGAACTCCTTTGCTTGAAGTCAATTGCTTTTTGCCCTGCTTGCATTCATAGACACAAAAGTCATAAATTAGCCAACTTTCCTCAGGGTGATATGATGGAAGCTGAAAAACACGGAATAATATAAAAGATCATAACATAAATACCTAAATATTAAGTTTAAAAATTGCAATATTTTCTCCAACTGAGACAAAGGTGATACAGTTCAGTACGTTAGAAGAATAAGAAAGTAAGTCGAGAGTTTTCTCGAAGAACTTAAATTTGTGACGTGGTACTCAAATCAGGGACTAGGTCAAAAGCTGAATGGAATGGCACAAATGGAAAGCCAAAGGCATGTTGTTTTCAACATTTAAAGTCAATAAAAATTCAAATTCTGTGCATTCTAATATTAGGCAAACAACTACAGACCACACTAAATTGAATTGTATTAAGTAAAAGGATCTTGTCACATTCAATCAAGCTGTCATTTGAGAAAAATTACTTCATTATAAATTGAAGTTCAGATCGCATGTTTGAAGCCGTATTAGGAAAATTCATGTATCTGTGTATAAGCCAAGTTTCATCAAAATCACAGTGGCAACGAGTGTCTAATATTTGCCACCAGATACACTCGTAAAATTTGAGTGTAGGCCTATTTAGCAAAATCATATATTAGCAATGGTTTATACTACATCATAAAGTAGCGCATGCCCGTCATCATCCTGCATCTTTTTTATATATATATAAATATTAAAAAAAGAATTGAGCTTTCATAAGCCGCAATATCCACCAAACATGCTCAAAGCACTTTACAAAGGATCCATGACTAGCAGCAACACGTAACAAGTAGAACGTTAGGCGATGTTTTTCTTCTGACAGACAACGCTCTTAGCGGATAGGAAATCATACACATGAGTACAGTGAGAGAATGTGAGTCCTTGACGAGGCTCGACCCCAGGACCTTCCAATCCGGAAGTGAGTGCCACACAGCCGCATATATCTTAGCTGTTCTTGAGAATTTGCCAAACACCTACAAACTAATTAGTAAAAAGAGGGAGATGGGCAGAAATAGACAGACAGATACACACTCAGAGAGAGAGAGAGAGAGAGAGAGAGAGAGAGAATAATATCAGTTGCCTGTGGTGTCAGTCCGTTTAGGAGTGAGGTGGCGGAAGAAGTAGTCTAGCACTAGTACTTGGGTAGTAGTAGTAAGTAGTAAATAAGGGAGGTCTTCTGCACATTCCTTGAGCTAAGGAAAGTATTCCTTCAACTAACCTTAAAATAAAAAATAAAACATTGTACATTTCCAACACTTGGACCTGCACTATGACCTATAACTAAAACAGACAAAAAAAAACCCCGCTAAGACTCCTCTCCAGTACCTTTCAATATTTCAAATTGAATTATAATGGCTGTGGAAAACTAAAACAATGGTCATATAAGGAAATTTACAAATCAATCAAGTTGTTCTACAGGTTTTAAAATGAAAATATGAAGTAACAAGATATCACTCTAATATAGTGACACCTAACTAACACTAGACGTCACACCAGCAGCAATGCTGAGCGGAGTAATTTTACTTTTTTCACTAGCAACCAAGTTGCCACATTGGATTTTCTTTCTTTACTTTTTTTTTTTAGTGTTCTGCTAATGTGCAATCTACATTTAAAATAAAAAGTGGCATCTTTCATTTCTTCTAATTCTTAACAGACACGATTATGTCCACTTCACATCTCAACAACAGGGACAATTTTTTTCACTTCTTGAGGCAGTTTTTTCTTACTTCTTTTAAATTTCATTGTTTTAAAAGCTTCTTTATTGATTTGTTTATAAGTTCTATTGTTCTTCTTTTATTATAATTTCATTGTCAATATCATTTTCATCAGCATACTTTTACAGTACTTTTACCATGTTATTCTTACGCTCTTACAGTTACAGTACAGCAGAGCGATACCTAACGCAGACCTTTAAAGTGCTACTAAATTTGAAAAATTAAAATAAAACGTTTGACATAAGATCCACAGTTCAAAAGCTAAAACAATTATAAAGTGAAACTACCTCGAGGCTCGAGGAACATCGGGGGTAAGGTCTCCCGCCCATAAAACGTTTGACAAAAGATCCACAGTTCAAAAGCTAAAACAATTATAAAGTGAAACTACCTCGAGGCTCGAGGAACATCGAGGAACATCGGGGGTAAGGTCTCCCGCCCATACTGGGCACTGTGGGACTTGAAGTCTAGAGAGCTGCGCCGGTGGAACCCGTAATTTAGTTTCTTAAACGGTTCCGATCATTCAGGAGAGGAGTAGTACCTATCTAGTTGTAGTTATTAGTAGAAGAAGAAGAAGAAGAAGGAGCATGTTCAGGTTCAAGTTCAACCATCTTAGTAGGCACTTGCAAGAATTTTTCAAATAGTGGCTATGGGTATTAATTTAGCGTAGAAAAATAAAGGGGAGTGAAACTAACTAGAGTGAAAAATTATCGCTCTGTCTCAACTGGTTAAAAAGTTATGACCATTTATGTGGTGGAAAATCTCTATATATAGCTTAATAGGAAAAAATGTGACCAAAGCACAGCATCCCAATGGTCAATGGATAGATAATCACGTATAATTCAGAAACAGCTTCAGATACAACTTTGAAATTTTTACATGTGGTAAATCAACATCTCTGTAATACATTGCAAACAGAAAATGAATTATTTATTGAGAAAGAAAAGTATAGTTTAGAGCTGAGACAAGGAAAAATAGATCACGACACCGACATGCACATGAATGGCCGATTGGAATTTTGGAAAAGTCAATAATAAAATATTTATTCACATGAAGATAGACCAAATACACCACTGAATCGGCGTCATTTAGTTGTTCACTTTGAACTTTTCAAAATGAAAATAGACCTCATAAAAGCAAAGATATGAACTGACAAATGTTTGAGGTGGTGTACTCTTTTTAGTTGATAGAGTTAAGAGTGAGAATGACGAGAAATGAGTTGCCACTTAATTAAGGAAAAAATTGTCGTATTAGTTTACTTACCTTCTTGTTGACTTTTAAAAAGTACATTATTCTCATTTTCGAATGTTTTCAAATTGGATGAAAGATGAAATGTCTCGTTACGAGAGGGCCATTTTTTTGCTTCACATTTCTCTAGAAAGACGCGAAAAGTGAGAGGCTGTTCGCGGCTGTCCTTGAAACTCACAAATGCAACTAAACGCAAAAGTGTGGGAGTAGGTAGCTACAAATGAGTAAACGAAGAGTGTTGCAACTTTAAACACAAAGAGTTCGGTGGTTGACTAAATAGTGACAAAGCGTAGTTTTTCGCTATTTGTAGTGGTAGTACAAATAACCACTTCAATGAAATAAACCTGTTTCCACGAGCTCTACTAACGACAACTCACTAGACGGTGCAAAAACCAAATAATGACGTCAAAATACCAGTCCTTTTGGAGTCCTAAAGTGTTCTTCTTAACTATGGCTACGGTCTAAGTCTAAGCCCCTAACAATAATAAGAAAAGTAAAACTCACCAGAAATGAGGCCGAGCATTTTGCTGTCTTTGATTGACTGGGTTCAATTGAAATAAATAGAATAATAATCTCCATAAAAAGTACACGTACGGATAAAACAATTATGGAAGCCAATAAGACTCATTATCTGCGTGTCACGAATAAATTGTATATATTATTTATGACGTACCATATGGCCCGACGTGCGCTTATTTGCAGGTCCGATCACCCAATTCCATATGGGCTCATCATTGTTATAATGAAAATCTAAAAAAAAAATGACGCAAAATTATTGTCCAATACAACTACAATGTTAAACTAGGCCCATAAGTAGGTTCGGATGTCAGACCTGAATATATGTACACCACGATGTGGCCCGACAGATAGATATAATTTTCTTTTCTTTCTATTATTCATTTCTTTTTTTCTTTTTTTTTTTCGTCTTTTTAAAATTTAGAGTTTCATTTGGTTTGACGCAGAATGGACCTCATTACAGAAACAATCAAAAAAGAGACAGCAATGAAAATGAGATCTCCCCCCCCCCACCGTTCCGTGGCACGAAATAATATAATCATTATGAAATCTACGCATAACATGTCTGCATCTTGATTGATGTTTATGTAGACACGAGTTTAGCAAATTGATAATAAAAGTGTATGAAGAAAACAATGATTAAAATCTCGAAAAAGGTTATACTTAAGGAGAGGCGGAGAAGGAGGAGGAAGTAGAAGAAGAAGAATAGTAGTAGTAGTAGTAGTAGTAGTAGTAGTAGTAGTAGTAGTAGTAGTAGTAGTAGTAGTAGTAGTAGTAGTAGTAGTAGTAGTAGTAGTAGTAGTAGTAGTAGTAGTAGTAGTAGTAGTAGTAGTAGTAGTAATAGTAGTAGTAGTAATAGTAGTAGTTGTAGTAGTAGTAGTAGTAGTAGTAGTAGTAGTAGTAGTAGTAGTAGTAGTGTAGTGGTAGTAGTAGTAGTAGTAGTAGTAGTAGTAGTGTAGTAGTAGTAGTAGTAGTAGTAGTAGTAGTAGTAGTAGTAGTAGTAGTAAGCAATAGCAATAGGAATAGAGTAGTATCAGAATCAGTAGTAGTCATCTTCATAGCGTGTCGCTCCAACACCGAACCCACTCAACAGCATCTGTGGAGCAGACTCTACTTAGGTCATGATCAGTGCAGCTGGGCCAATCCTGTCATTCTCTAAGGATGTGCTCCATCGTCTGCTCTGAGAATCCACATGTACACACGCTAGTCTCAGTCAGACCCCACTTTTTCATGCTTCCAGCTGTTCTTCCTATTTCTGCACGTGCCCTGTTTAGTATTACCCATTCTCTCCTTGGGAGCTCAGCTCCGTAGGGCAGTTCTCTCGGATCTTCAACAGCTTCATTTGCATGATTGTCCAACTCCCTCCATGTGGATAGTCTGTATACACCTGCATGGTCAGGTGATGCTTTATTACGTCATGAAGCTCTTTCTCGACGTCAGTCTATTGTCGTTGGGTTGTGGTCATGGAGGGAGTGCCTTGGGTCCATTTCATGTTTATATTTCTGGGCTTTCGAAGCAGTGGATCTTCGAATGTAGGGAGATGCAATGCCAGTCAGCCGATGAAGGACTGGAACTGCAGTCGGTTTCAAGTTACCAGTAATGATCCAGCAGGTGTTATGTAGCTCAGGGTCAATCTTTTTGGCAGCGCGGTTGTCCTGACTGTTTTTTTTTATCTGCTCCCCATGTAGTTTTTGCCAGTTTTCTTAGGAGGTTGTTTCTTGTGGCCACCTTTGCTTTTGTTTTCTTTGTGTGCTGAGAGAAGGACAGTGTGCGGTCCAAAGTGACACAGAGGAACACGGTGAATGTGTTGTTCTCCAATATGTTCCCATTCCAAAAGATGTTTAGTTTCCTGTTGACCTTGTGGTTTTTTTTAATGGAAGGCACTTGAGTTTTTCCTGGGTTGATTCTTTAAATACTCAGCGAGTGTCTTCAGTGCGTCTATTAATCTCTCCTCAATGGTCTTGAAATCGGAGGCCCGGGATGTAAGACACAGATCATCAGCATATAGAAACCTCCGGATGTTCTCAAATTCAGGTTGGTCGTTGGTATAAATGTTGAAAAGGACAAGTGCAAATTTTTGGCAAATTTTTGATTCTTAATTTTTTTTATTTTTTTTTGCGAAATGTGTTATACTTGAATTTTATAAGGAGTACGCCAAGAGTTAAACGCTTGGGAAGAAAATACAATATATGATAAATTTATAGCAGAGTTGGCTGGCTGTTTATAACGTATTAACTCACTCAACCCTAACACCGACTATATCCGTAGTTTTTTCTGAGACAAATTAATAGGCGTACCTATATCAAAGCTAGTGTTTTTAGTTTTTGCATGTATGTTAATGATAGTTGAATAAAACTATATAGATATGCACATGTTCATTTTAATACACTTTTTTCCAATTTTGAAAAGTTGCAAAAGTCTCTAGGATTAAGTGAATGAATGGTTGAATGGCCCGGTTTAAAAACCGTTCTTTTCTCGACGCGTGACGCAAATTATATAGGTTTTGTTCTGCCACAAAAATGACGTCAATTGTGGTATCTACTTCTTCACGAGAAGTTTGTTTTGTTTGTTTTTAAGGGTTTTACGGCGCTTGCAACACATTTATGTTATATCAGCGCCAGTAAAAAGGAAGAAAGGGGGATAGTAAAAAGTTCTAGAATTACAATTAAAGCACCCAAGAAAAAGTAAGACAAAGGGGAACTGAGAACAAATAGGGATCAGATGTAGATTCCTAGAGCATACCACCAATGTACTTAGTATGAAATCACCTACAAGTCTCATCCAGACACAAGCACAAAATCCAACAAAGAGGAATACACTCAAATGCTTACATTATACATTCAAAATTAAAATAATAATACATAACAGAGACATGATTTACAAGGAAAAAATATCATCTCCCAAAACAATAACTATGCATTTGACTGTTTCCCTCCTAGCTAGGACTCCGGCCAGAGCCAGGACAAAACCAAGTAATCTCATTCCAAGACAAAGTCAGAAATCATGTTGGAAAACAGATATAAGGGGATAGAAGACACAGTATGTACCTCCCTGCCCGCTATGAGAGGTCAGGATCCCCACCCAGGGTTAATGGTTGAATGGCCCGGTTTAAAAACAGTTCTTTTCTCGACGCGTGACGCAAATTATATAGGTTTTGTTCTGCCACAAAAATGACGTCAATTGTGGTATCTACTTCTTCACGAGAAGTCAACCAACGCCGCCACAAGAAGACAGAAGAGCAAACCCAAGACAGCAATAAGACAAGATTTGTTTGTGTGTGTGTGTGTGTGTGTGTGTGTGTGTGTATTGTATTGCCTTTATGTGTTAAGAAATAAGTATATACGTTTTATTCTCAAAACCTATTCATTTTATGTTTAACGTTTTCTTATATTACATTTAAAGTTATAATTTAATTGAATCAGCGGACTTAATAATTTAAAGCTATACTTTTGTGGGTTCCTTCTGTAATATTATCAGTTCGATTGTGGTTGGAAATATCTTTATATCTTAATGCCATAAAACTATTGACACCAAAGACAAAGGACATGGTTACCATGGCAACACCATACTTGTTTTAATTGTTTCTTTTTAAGGGTTTTACGGCGCTTAGAACACATTTAGGTCATATCAGCGCCAATAAAAAGGATGAAAATTGAATAGTACGATTAAAAAGACTTAAGAAAAAGTAAGACAGGGGGCAATGGTACAAATAGGGAATAGATGTAGATTCCGAGAGCACACTATCCAGTGTACTTAGATTGATATTATTCCTAAAAGTCTCACTCAGATCTGTCACCTTCATTTTTTTGCGGCAGCAAATGGCAATTTGTGGCCGCAAATAACAGGGCAATCCGCAAATTTGGGCAAATCGAGGAAAATTTTGGGAAAATTGGCAAATCGCGTGGCAAATTTTGGGAAAAAAAAGAAGCGAAAACAAAATAACGAAAAAAAAGTGCGAAACTTGAGAAATGTTGCAGCTTTGCCTGGGCCCAAACCAAGGGAAGCTACTCTCTATGGATAATGATCCTTTAAAATCTTTGTAACAACGCTATTCACAGTCATTTCATTAAAATAAATGTAGCCTTCTTAAATGTAATAAATGTCTTTTATATATATATTTTTCTGTATCGCGTGTTAATTTTTACTGAAACGCTTAGTTCTCCTCAGCAAATTTTATAGCAAATTTTGGTCTTTTTGGCAAATTTCTGGGCAAATTTTAGGGGTTTTTTGGGCTTATTTTGGCAAATTTTAGGTCCCAATTTGGCAAAAAATGCAGATGACAGTCAGATACAAGAGAATATTCCACAGAGAGGGATACACTCAAATGTTTACAAATCATATGTTTAAAATTAAAAAAAAATAACAGCACATAAAGAGATGTGATTTACAAGGGAAAAATATCATCTCCCAAAACTATAACTATACATTCAATTGTTTCCTTCACAGCCAAGACAAAGACAGAAAGGAATTGGAAAACAGATAAAGGGGGATAGAAGATACAGCTCGAACCTCCCTGTCCACTATGGGAGGTCGGGACCCCCACCCAGAACACAATACTTAATAAACATATCCATGGCCCCAAAGACCACGGCAACACCAAATTTTTCAAGATAATACTAACATACAACATTATCATTTCGTTTTGTTGTTTTGATTTTAAGGGTTCTACGTCGCTTGCAACACATTAAGGTCATATCAGCGCCAGTAAAAAGGAAGAAAATGGGATAGTATAAAGTTCTAGAATTACAATTAAAGTACCCCAAAAAAGGAAGACAAAGGGGAATTGGCTCAAATAGAGAACAGATGTAGATTCCAAGAGCATAACATTCAATGTACTTAGTTTGAGATCATCTAAAAGTCTCATCCAGACACGAGCACAGATCCCCACTAAGAGGAATACACTCAAATGCCATACTATAAATTTAAAATAACAACTATAACAATACATAACATAGAAATGATTTACAATGACAAACTGTCTCCCAAAACAATAATTATACATTCGACTGTTTCCCTCTCAGCCAGGATAAAACCAAATAATTTCATTCCTAGACGAAGACAGAAAGCAAATGGAAAAAGCTACAAGGCGATATAAGACACTACAAGTACCTCCCTGCCCACTGTGGGAGATCAGAAACCCTACCCAGACATTATCAGTTCGCCAATAGCATGTCAATCATAAACATTATTATTATCATCATCATCATCATCATCATCATCATCATCATCATCATCATCATCATCATCATCATCATCATCATCATCAATATTATTATTATTATCATCATCATCATCATCATCATCATCATCATTATTATTATTATTATTATTATTATTATTATTATTATTATTATTATTATTATTATTATTATTATTATTATTATTATTATTATTATTATTATTAATATTATTATTATTATCATTATTATTATTATTATTATTATTATTATTATTATTATTATTATTATTATTATTATTATTATTATTATTATTATTATTATTATCACACAACATGCTACCAATACCAACACCGCAGAATGAGTCAAAAGTAATGAACAAAAATGAATGTTATATCATTGTTTGTTTTTTAAAGTAAGAACAAAATACCAAACACGAAATGTTTCGGGCTCAAAACCCTTCTTCAGTCAAAAACAAAAACAATTTATAAAAGAAAAGGGAATACATCACTTAATACAGAGACAGAAGAAGAGAAATAATATTGTTATAACATAAAAGTTCCAATCAAATGTGACCCTTCGCCTCAAAACGGTATTAAGTCGGGTTGGTTAAGATGTTGAAAATTGTATTTATAGCCAGAAATATCAGACTTGTGTTGAGTTTGTATGTTTTATTGAGGAGAATTGTTACCATATTTTAGGGTGCTGATGCAAACAATTTATATTTTTGACCAGTTTAACGTTAAATATGGCTTTTAAGCATTTGGTTCGTTCCGACATAATACCGTTTTGAGACGATGGGTCACAAATGCTCACTACATACTGGCGCTTTACGTTGGCCGATCATAATATTTAGTACACATTATATAATATAAAACTGACAAGTTAAATACCACATTAATAAAATAATAATTGATATCACAAAATGCATACTAGGAATCTAAAGCGAATGCTTTACAAAGTTAAAAAATAATAAAATAAAACAACAACCTCAGTGGATTGTTACATGATACTATTTTTTAGTTTCAAAGTTCAATGCTGATGAATGGGGGGGGGGGGCATGATGATCAATTTAATGATTTGTCATGAGGGGGAGGGGGTTCCTTAGTATATATATATATATATATATATATATATATATATATATATATATATATATATATATATATATATATATATATATATATATTTATATATGTGACCCACCGTATCAAAGCGGCATTATATCGGGATCCACTCGGTAAGGGAAATTGAATTCATAGCCACAAATATCCAACTTGGGTTTAATTTCTGTACGTTATACTGGAGTATAAAGACTATTTCTTGCATTGCAAAAACTTCTAAGCTCCAATTTCTCATCAATCTATCTCTAAATTCACTTTTTGGGGTCTGAAGCATCCCGACATAATACCGTTTTGAGACGGAGGGTCACATATATATAAATCGGCAGATAATGATTTGGTGCGAGTCAATAATTGACGTATACTTATTTACAGGTCTGATAACCCAATCTGCTATGGGCTCATTGTTGTAATGGAAATACGCTTTTATAGTGACGCAGATTATAGTCCATTACAACAATGTCAAATCACGCCTATCATTGCAGTCAGTTATCAGACTTGCAAATAAGTTGCACATTCTGTCTGTATGGTTGGCGCTGAAGAAACCAATCATCATCATCATCATTGCCTTTGTCACCCTGGGTCAGGGTATAGGCCGCAGACAAACAGTTTCCATCCCTCTCTATCCTGAGCTAACTTTTAATCTCATTCCAGGTCTTACCACTTCTCTGTATATCAGCTTCTTTAATTCTTCTCCATGTTCCCCATGGCCTTTCCCTTGATCTTCTGCCCTGAGGGTTCCAGTCCAATACTTTCTTTGTTATAGTGGAGTCATTCTTTCTAAGCGTGTGTCCAATCCACCTCCATCGTCTTCTTCCTATTTCCTCTCCCACTGGTTTCTGTTGTGTTCTTTTCCATACTTCTTCATTTTTTATTCTATCCATCCATTTTAAGAAACCAATGGTCTGGTTGTATTTCAGCGGCGTCCTTATTGGGCGCGGGCCCATGTCAGTCGGGCCTTGAAATCGTTTAGGTGTGGTGCCATGATGATCAGTTCATCCAGCCCATTCCACTCCGAGATAGTTCTAATGAAGAAAGAATTTCTGTAGTTTTGTGTACTTGTCTGTGGGATTTTGAAGCAGTTCGATTATTATTTTTTAAAATTATTATTGATTTTACATCTGAGTGTGGTGAGAGAATGTGAGTAAAGAGCCTTTCCATTGGCAATGATCCATTACTTTTGTTGTCTTTTTTAAAAACTAATTCCAAGCTTTTAAACAATAATAATAATAATAATAATAATAATAATAATAATAATAATAATAATAATAATAATAATAATAATAATAATACTAATAAAAATAATATAATAATAATAATAATAATAATAATAATAATAATAATAATAATAATAATAATAATAATAATCATAATAATAATAATAATAATCATAATAATAATGATAATAATAATAATAAAGATAATAATAATAATAATAATAATAATAATAATAATAATAATAATAATAATAATAATAATAATAATAATAATAATAATAATAATAATAATAATAATAATAATAATAATAATAATAATAATAATAATAATAATAATAATAATAATAATAATAATAATAATAATAATAATAATAATAATAATAATAATAATAATAATAATAATAATAATAATAATAATAATAATAATAATAATAATAATAATAATAATAATAATAATAATAATAATAATAATAATAATAATAATAATAATAATAATAATAATAATAATAATGATAACAATAATAACAATAATAATAATAATAAACTCTATAGTGCCCTTTCCACCAGAAGTAGCCTACTCGGAAGTGCTTATACATATATGCACAAGCGTTCATATATATAATTCAATAAAATCAATAAAATCACTCACAGAAAACTGAAAGGAAACACTTGTCTTCAAAGGCTTTAACTCACTCAATCCTAGAGCATTTTGCTAATTTTCAAAATTGAAAATATTTATTAAAAATGAGCATGTACACAGATGGTTTTATTCAACTATCATTAACATTTATACAATAAGAACATAAGCTCGTATAATTTGTCTCAGAAAAATGTAATAAATAGGCATGGGGTAAAAGTAACCCGGGGAATACTCTCGGATATAGTCGGTGTTAGGGTTGAGTGAGTTAAAGGAGGCCATAGAATTACGTTGTCTGGTGTATGCTGAAAGAGCGTTCCACTCCACACAGAGGGAGCAGAATATGCATACATAATCCATTTTCGTTGCTAATGTGGTCATGCCATTTTAAATTCAATATTCGTCGAACATCTGGATTGGAGTACATATTACGGCTATGTGGTCTAGTAGTATGACACTCACTTTCGGATCGGAAGGTGCCGGGTTTGAGCCTCGCTCGGCTCATAGTTCAGTCCTTGGAGAAAGGCTCTTTACTCACATTTTCTCACCGTACTCAGGTGTAAAATGAGTATCTGGCTGTTAACAGCGTTGTCTCTGCCCGAAAAAATTGTAATATCTCCTAACAGGCGTCATGTCTCGTTTTACATGTTAATGTTGCTGTTAGTCAGGGACCCTCTGTAAAGCGCTTTGAGCACATTTAGTGGATATTGTTCAATACAAAGGCTCAAAAAGCTCAATATCCAGCTTTCCTGTGTCACCTTTCGTTATTTTCCAAGTTTCTGATTGGTATGACTAGGGTTTTAACTAGTTTTAGTTTTGTCTTGCAGTACGTTTTTAGCAATTGGATACAATAGTCTGATGTCACGTCGCCCAGCAACGGTGGCCATCGTGGTTCTAAACAAAGAAAATTGGTACTTATTATTCTTCATGCTGGCTAGAACTTTTCATATGTCTTGTGATCAGAATGTGTAAAAGTCAAAACAGGATCAAATTTATGTTTTTTTTCCCTCTGGATACGCTTTTATGCTCGCCGGAGAAATATTTCATACGGGCGTCCGCCATTGTTCCGATAGTTTAGAGCCAGTGTTACTAAGTTACCATGAGTCATTAGGAAGGAAGTGACGTCACGACTATTGAATCCTATTGTATGCTTTGAGCAAACAACAAGAAATGAAGTGAATAGGAAAGTGCCAGAAAACAATAGAGAATAAAAATCTTGCGGCGGCGATGGGGGCTCAAACCCGCAACCTTACTGGTGCAACAACTCCGCCTGTTCGAGATCGTGACTCTACTGTATGAGCTATCCACAACCCCCAAAAATGGTCGCTTCGAACCCGTCTTATTAGAGCCTGCTCTTCCCGACTTCTTGAGGTCACAGGTTCAACACACGTAAAGGCTTTGAGCAAAGGCATCTTCGCATGCAAGACATCATGATGGCTTTTCTCTGCAATGATTTCTTGAGTGGTAACACAAGCCAGATTTTTGAGAAAAGGCTTTTCCACATATAAGACATTGATACGGCTTTTCCCCAGAATGGATTACTGAGTGTTGACGCAAGATTGAATTACGATTAAAAACTTTTCCACAAGTAAGACATTTAAATGGCTTTTCTCTAGAATGGATTCTTGAATGATCACTCAAATTGATACGCTTGGCAAATGCTCTTCCACATGTGAGACATTTAAATGGCTTTTCTCCAACATGGAGTCTTGAGTGGTGGTACAAGCCACTTTTTTGAGTAAATGCTTTCCCACAAGTAAGACATTTAAAAGGCTTTTCTACAGAATGAATTTCCGAGTGTTGACACAAGCCACTCCTTTGAGCAAATGATTTCCCACAAGTATCACATTTAAACGGCTTTTCTCCAGAATGAATTTCTGAGTGTTGACACAAGCCACTCCTTTGAGCAAATGATTTCCCACAAGTATCACATTTAAACGGCTTTTCTCCAGAATGAATTTCCGAGTGTTGACACAAGCCACTCCTTTGAGCAAATGATTTCCCACAAGTATCACATTTAAACGGCTTTTCTCCAGAATGAATTTCCGAGTGTTGACACAAGCCACTCCTTTGAGCAAATGATTTCCCACAAGTATCACATTTAAAAGGCTTTTCTCCAGAATGAATTTCCGAGTGTTGACACAAGCCACTCCTTTGAGCAAATGATTTCCCACAAGTATCACATTTAAACGGCTTTTCTCCAGAATGAATTTCCGAGTGTTGACACAAGCCACTCCTTTGAGCAAATGATTTCCCACAAGTATCACATTTAAACGGCTTTTCTCCAGAATGAATTTCCGAGTGTTGACACAAGCCACTCCTTTGAGCAAATGATTTCCCACAAGTATCACATTTAAAAGGCTTTTCTCCAGAATGAATTTCCGAGTGTTGACACAAGCCACTCCTTTGAGCAAATGATTTCCCACAAGTATCACATTTAAACGGCTTTTCTCCAGAATGAATTTCCGAGTGTTGACACAAGCCACTCCTTTGAGCAAATGATTTCCCACAAGTATCACATTTAAACGGCTTTTCTCCAGAATGAATTCTTGAGTGTTGACACAACGTTACATTTTGAGCAAAAGTTTTTCCACAAGTTTGACATGTAAATGGCTTTTCTCCTGAACGACTTAACAAATGTTTTTTTCAACAGATATTTATATTTAAATATCTTTCCACAAGTGGGACATTCGTTTTCCAAAAACAAATTTTTTGGATCATGTTCTAACCTTGACTTCTGAAAAAGTAATTTTTTGGACGTTTTTTCACCTTTCTGAACAGGAATTGAATTTTTAAATAAATCGTTATAAGAAGATGATATTTTATCACTCAGAATCTCATAAAAATTTATGTCTTTTTCAGCTTTAACATTTGACTTTAAGCCTGAACATGAAGGAATAATTCTGTCACAAGAATTTAACAATGTATTTTCCGCTTGAAGACTCTTTTCTTTTCCATCTGCATCACATCGTATTACATCGGGTGTATTCTGAGGTGTTGAAGATTGTCCAAAAGTTGTATCTGTGCCGTACTTGATGTCATTTTCAGAATCTTGTAGAAATTCAACACAATTGTCAGTCGTTTGATCAATGTCAATTTCAACCTTAATGTCCTCGTGGAGTGTCTCATCTACAGGATCGTCACAGTTGTCGACATCCAAATCCTTTTCGTCTGCAAAATAGGAATCAATCATAAAATCATTTACTACATCATTTATCCAAAGAATAAGACAACAAATACACACAAAAAATGCACACACACACACACAGAGAGAGAGAGAGAGAGAGAGAGAGAGAGAGAGAGAGAGAGAGAGAGACACACACAGACATAAACTCACACAAAACAAAAAAAAACAGTTGACGACTAAACAATAAACAAGACAGAAAAAAAGAAACAACAACAACAGAAGAAAAGAGGAAGAGAAGAAAAACAACATAAAAGAAAAAACATGAATTTTTACATAGTGCAATATAAGCGCTTTACAAGGGGTCCCTGACAAACAGCAACACTTAACATGTAGGACATGACATGATTCCTGTTAGGAGATACTACATTTTTTTTCTTCGGATAGAGACAGCGCTGTTAACGGCCAGGTAGGTACTCATTTTACACCCGAGTGAGAGAATGTCAGTAAAGAGCACTTTCCAAGGACTCAACTATGTAGGACCTACAAAATTTCTCTGTCGTCAATCTCGTAATGTATTTATGTCTTTAATGTTTTTTGTTGTCGGCTGAAGAAGGGTTTTGACTTTGAACGAAATTATAACGTTGATAAAATACTTTTATCCGAAGTTGGCATTTCAGACTTGACGTCCAGAAGAGTTGCCGATTGTTCCTCCTGTTCAAGCGAGTCTTTCATCAACATCTCTAGTAAAAAGGGAAAAAATAAGATAGTCAAAAAATTATAGAATTTAGCGCCCAAGAAAAAGTAAGGCAAAGGGGAATTGGTTCAAATAGGGTGCACAAGTAAAAACAAAAACAAAAAAAACAAAAAAAAAACCAAACAAACAAACAAACAAACAAAAAAAAACATAATTTCTCAAAGAGAAACATCACAGGCTGGTCAGATCTAACAATCCATCACATTCCAAAAGTGGAATCAGAAACAAGACATAAAATAGGAATTTGAGACCAATAAAAAATAGGAATTTGAGACCAATAAAAAATAGGAATTTGAGACCAATAAAAAATAGGAATTTGAGACCAATAAAAAAAAAATTTCCTACTTATCTCCTTTTGAAGATGGCTAAAAGTATAATTTTTCCCACCTTTTTTTCTCCCCTTCCACCCTTTTTTAAAACTAGTATTTTTATAGTGTGCAATATTCACTAAATATATGCTCAAAGGGTCCCTGACCAACAGCAACATGTAACATGTAGAACGAGACATGGCGACATTACAATTTTTCTGACAGAGACAATGCTGTTGACGGCCAGGTATTGATTTTACACCTGAGTAAGGTGAGAGAACGTGAGTAAAGAGTCTTTTCCAAGGACTCAACTATGCGCCGAGCGAGGCTCGAACCCAGGACCTTCCGATCCGAAAGCGAGTGTCATACCACTAGATCACATAGATATTTCCATATTGTTATTATTTTTGATAATCGGAATTTTGGAGACAACGGCTGATGGGTGGAAAGAAAGAGGAAAAATAGGTATGATTCTGGCAAAAGAGGAAGGGTTGGCAGCAGGTACCGTCGACTGGGATCACTTTGCCTTAACTCACTCAACCCTAACACCGACTATATCCGTAGTTTACCCGGGTTACTTTTACCCCATGCCTGTTTATTGCATTTTTCTAAGACAACTTTTAGGCGCAGTATCAAAGCTATTGTTTTTTGTTTTTGCATATTAATGGTAGTTGAATAAAACTATCTATGTACATGCTCAGTTTAAATGCATTATTTCCAATGTTGTAAAGTAGCAAAAATCTCTAGGATTGAGTGAGTTAAAAGGTGACTTTGCCTCCATTGATTTGGACATAACTAGACTATACTTAGTTTTGTAACAGTTATTTCTTTTGATGAAATATCAAGTACTCTAGTAAAGGAAATAACTGCATGCAACAAGCCAGAGAATACTCCAAATGCTCCAAATCGATTGAGGCAAAGTCACCCCGAGAGGCAAAGTCACCCCAGTTGACGAAAACGCTATCTCCATCACAGGAAAAGACTCCAGTCTGAGTCTGAGCAAATTCAAGTCATCCAAATCCACGACAAGGGGGTCCTGATAGCTCAGCTGGTAGAGCACTCACTTCACACGCAAAGGGACTGAGATCGATCCCGGGTGCAGTCGAGATTCTTTTTTCGACCTCCCCCCCCCTGTCCACCCAGTAATTGGGATCTGGTGGAAAGTACTTAGCGATAGACTAGCATCCTATCCAAAGAATAGCAAGCAATTGTTATTGTCCGTTTTACGCTATATATAGAAATCGGGATAAATTCTGGCTCCCTGGGTCAAATGGCTCTGAAGGACTACTTAAAAAAAAAAATTAAATCCAGAAGAAGATCAGAAAGCCACATGGAAATGGACAACGATACCAGTGGCTAGATGACAACACTAGCAACACTGCAAATCCCCTGCAATTTTTTTTTTACGATAACTACTATGTTACGAGTGTGCATCTTGTGTGAGTGTGTCTATGTCAATATTGTATTGTTATAAATGTGTAACCCAATGACAAATTGCCACTTGTTTGGGGACAATAAAGATATATTATTATTATTATTAACCCATGAGTCAAACATTAAAACAGATGACTAGGTTTAGAAAACTAAGTCACCTGGTCTTGTGGTATATCACTCGCTTTCAGATCGGAAGGCTCTTTACTCACATTCTCTCACCATACTCAGGTCTAAAATGAGTACCTGGTCGTTAAACAGCGTTGTCTCTGTCAGAAGAAAAAAAAATTGTAATATAGCCTAACAGGCATCATGTCTCGTTATACATGTTACATGTTGCTGTTGGTCAGGGGCCCCTTGTAAAGTGCTTTGTGCACATTAAGTGGATATTGCGCTATATAAAATCCGACCTTTTGGTTTTGGTTTTTTTGGGGGGTTTTTTAATACTAGAGTCCTCCGACTTGAATTGTTGCTGGCTCATACTGTCTTTATTTAAATGTGGGGATCCTGCTGAAGATTATTAAATCAAATTATTTTCACACCCATTCATAGCCACAAATATCCAACTTGGGTTTAATTTCTGTACGTTATGGTGGAGTATAAAGACTACTTCTTGCTTTGCAAAATCTTCTAACGTCAAATTTCTCATCAATCTTTCTCTACATTCACTTTTTGGGGTCTGAATCATCCCGACATAATACCGTTTTGAGACGGAGGGTCACATATACAGGTCTGACATCCAACGTATGAACCCAGTTTAACCCTCTCCTTACCAACTATAGGAAAATCGTCACATTCGTTACGATACAACCAACGTTTTTCTTATTCAAATTTCTTTTGTACGTCATAAAATTTAAAGATAATGAACAGTGTGTTGTAGAGCATGTTTTGCTAAAGAAATTATGTATCACAAGAACTTTGCTGCTATTGCGTTTGAGTGATAAAAATATATATTTTGTGTTAGTTGAGTGTTAACTTTGGGGAAAATCCTGAAAATAGCTGGTAAGGAGAGGGTTAACATTGTTGTGATGGACAAAATGTTGCGTCGTTTTTTTTTTGTTTTTTTTTGAGATTTCCATTACAACAATGAGCCCATAAAGAATTGGGTTATCAGACCTGCAAATAAGTGCACCTAGCTCTAGTTGTAACTGGGTTTATTTTATTCATTTTCTATCAATGTTATCCAAATAAAGACACATGAGATGAAAATTATTCATTTTTTTTAAATTTAGGATTTAAAAAAAAATCGTTAATATTTTTAAACTAAACAATTAAGTTTCAACAACTAATATGAGTGTTTTTATTGAATACAGTTTGTATTGATTTCCAATTCCATTGTATTTATTTTCTAACATTAGTCCACACTTTATTTTATGACATTTTCTATAGATACTGCATTACACTGTTCCTCCCCGCCTCCCCTTGTTTGAATTAATTAATTGCACACCTTTTGTAAATAGCTATTGTTCTATTTTCATTCGTGCTTCCTTACAAAGTAGCACACTATTTCCTGCCCAATCAATGTTTTTTCGTGTTTATTCACCTTTTTAAAATCTTTTTTATTTGGTTTTGTTTGACTATTGTTTTTATTTTTATTTTATTTCATTTTTTTTTAAATAATCATTTCATAGCAAAGTTATTGACCTTAAATATTGATTTTGACTCTCTTGGCTACATTTTAGCTTTCCAAGTGCACATTGTTTTTGTTTTTTTTTGTTTTTTTTTTGTATACGGGTATTATAATATAATATCTCTCTCCACACAGTCTCCACGGTCCATTGGTTTCTTTTCGTGCATTATGGTAATTAGCTTCATCTGACAATTAAAAAAATATAATTATGTGTATCGTTGTACTGAAGTGAGGCGTGAAACAAATACGCAAAAGTTAATTTGATTTTTTAACCTATCTATCTATCTATCTATCTATCTATCTATCTATCTATCTATCTATCTATCTATCTATCTATCTATCTATCTATCTATCTATCTATCTCTCTACCTCTACGTTATATTGGAAATAAAATTATTTAATGCCAAAGTAAAATCAGAATAACTAATACAACTTTCACGGACACGGCCTATTAACTTTAAAACATACTTTAAAATGATTCCAGCAGATAGAAGAAAAGGGAGAGAGAGAAAAAGAAAGAGAGTGAGTGAGAGAGAGAGAGGGGGGGGGAGGGAGGATATATATATATATCTATATATATATATATATATATATATATATATATATATATATATATATATATATATATATATATAATATATATATATATATATATATATATATATATATCGATGGTTTTTTTGTTTATTCACCTTAACAACGTCACTATCACATTATCTCATTCGTCTGTAGTGTTTCATTTATCCTGTATTGTTGATAAAGGGGAAACCCGAAACGTTCACATTATCTCTTTTCGTTTATTAAATTGAAACTTACATTCAATTTCACATTGTTTTTTGTTAATGTCAAAATAACTATTCTAAAATGATTTATCCCATTTAGCTTACGGGAAGAAATAAACAGAAATGGAGTTTCCCCGACGTGTACTTATTTACAGGTCTGTTTATCCAAATGGTTGTGGTCCCATTGTTATAGTGAAAATACTTACTCTCAAACCAACAATATCAAAACGCGTTCGTAATGGTATAGTTAGACCTGCAAAATATTTGTTTTATGTCGAGTTTACCCTTTTTTCGGTCATACAATTTCCTCTCCTGATCCTGAATAAATAGTCTGTCATAGCGTAGCCATCATTAACTTATAGCCTGACACTGACCAAAAAGTGACGTCAAAATTCCAGTCTTTGGCCACACACGAAAACAAATAGTGAGTTGTATTCAATAGTTCAACCAATGGGACCACTTGTTTCCATGAGCACTACTAATCACAACTCACTAGACGGTGCAAAAAACAAATAATGACGTCAAAATGCCAGTCTTTTTGGGTTTCAGTGTCAGGCTATAACGAAACGATGGCTACGGTCATAGACGCTATACATTTCTGTACCTTATTCACAACTATCAGGTTTATTCAATCTTAGTCTTTCGCCAAATTTGATGCCAACATACATGAAAGTGGGAAAAAAAGAAAAACAAAAAGGTAAATGGAACCAAAAAATAAACTGATACACCACACAAAAATACAACAATCGTAATACCATCAATACATTCAATAATAATAATAATATAATAATAATAATAATAATAATAATAATAATAATAATATAATAATAATAATAATAATAATAATAATAATAAAATAATAATAATAATATAATAATAATAATAATAATAATAATAATAATAATAATAATAATAATAATAATAATAATAATAATAATAATAATAATAATAATAATAATAATAATAATAAATAATAATAATAATAATAATAATAATAATAATAATAATAATAATAATAATAATAATAATAAAATAATAATAATAATAATAATAATAATAATAATAATAATAATAATAATAATAATAAAAGAAGAAGAAGAAGAAGAAGAAGAAGAAGAAGAAGAAGAAGAAGAAGAAGAAGAAGAAGAAGAAGAAGAAGAACAACAACAACAACAACAAAAATATCAATAATAATAACAATAATAATATTACCATCATCACTACACCCCAATCATCACCGTTACCACCACCACCATTACCATTATCACTACCACTATCACCATCACTTTTACATTTCCAATCTTCCAACAAACACATAGTCATAGGTCTAAGGTAAAGGTCGTTACAAAATTGAAATAAATGGTATTTTAAATTCATGTCAAATATGTTGACACCGTCGAATATTATAACATAGTAGATTAAAACATGGCAATTTCCTCAAAATAGAATCCAGAAAGTGCTTTGATATTGGCGTTTAAGTTAAATTCATAAAGATGTTCTATCCGTATCAAATAAATGCCGACGGTATCGTGAATAATGCAGGAAAAGTAAAATGTAACCAAAGCCATCAGTCTGGTATCTTCTGGAAATCAAGTAGATCAATAATAAGATTTATGAATATAACAGTATTTATATGTCAAGAAACAAAATTTACTCTTCTCAATCAAAACCTTATTTCAATTCAAATTATCATCATCATCATCATCATCATCATCATCATCATCATCATCATCATCATCATCATCACCATCATCATCATAATGTTATTATTAATAATAATAATAATAATAATAATAATAATAATAATAATAATAATAATAATAATAATAAATAATAATAATAATACTTTATTGCATCCCAAAAAGGAATTTTTTTGTACAGACGTGTTATAATTTACACAATAAGATAAAAATACAATAGAAATAGGATGTATATATATAAAAAAAAGAGCAACTCTATAACCAGAGCTGCACTTTATGATATGAATAATTTCAACACTATATAATAGTTAAAACTGTCACTATAAATAGAAAATTGAAAAGATTGTAAAACAAATATATTAATAAATTAATATTTATATTTTTAAAAGTAAAAATGAGAAATAATTATATAAAATGATTATTGCTTGTTGTTATAAAGCCTAATACTGGACGGCAGAAAAGATTTTCGGTGTCTCTCTGTTTTCGTTGAAATAGAGAAAGGACGACCACTTCTTTCTGACATAATAATTGATGGTCTTAGTGGATGATACTGGTCATTTAATATTTTAGTTATATTATTTATACAAAATTTCTCGTATAAAAGATCTACATCGTCAACATCATTTATATAGCGTTTAATGGATTTTTTAATATTTGAATTTATTTTGGTCCTTTCCACTGCTAAGCAATTGCCTCCCCAAGCTGTTATACAAAATGACAAAAGACTTTCGATTACTGCTCTATAAAATAATGTGCAGAGGGTTTTATCTATTCTAAACTGAGAGAGTTTTGATAAAAAAATATGTACGTCTGCACATCTTATGCCTACTTATTTTCAAGTGTTCATCCCACTTGAGCCTGTCATCAATCGTTACACCAAGGTATTTGTAGTGAGGAACTCGCTGGACGAATTGGTCCTTTAATTTTAACGGTTCTATCGGTTCCTTTACTCTCCTAAAGTCAATCACTAGCTCCTTTGTCTTGCTTATGTTAAGCTCTAGGTGGTGGGCATCACACCAAGACACAAATCTATCAATTTCTTGCCTATAAGCCACTTCGTTGCCATTAGTTATGAGGCCTTGAAGAGCGGTGTCATCTGCAAACTTTATTAAAGGTACACTCAGGTTTTGACTTCTACAGTCATTCGTGTATATTGTGAATAATACAGGGGACAATACACAACCTTGAGGAGCACCAGTATTTGTAGTTATACAGGAAGATTTGTTTGTCCTAATTGAACATATTGTGCTCTCTCCGTAAGAAATTCGAGCACCCAAGCAATTATATACTTGTTTAAATTCAGATAGTCAATTTTTTAACAACCAACTGAGGTTGTATTGTATTGAACGCTGAAAAAAAATCTGCAAAAAGCAATCTGCAATAGCTCCTAGCGTGATCTAGATGCCTGTAGATGTTGTTTGTAAACAGCAAAATGGCATCCTCTACGCCACGTCCTGGTTTGTAAGCAAATTGATGACTATCACTCAATGGCATAAACTGATTCCTAATTTCAATAAGAACAAGTTTTTCTAAAGATTTCATGACTATTGAAGTCAATGCAACAGGTCTGAGATCGTTCATAGTTTCAAGTTTTTCTTTTTTTTTGGAACAGGAATAATTTTTGAAGTTTTCCAAATTTCAGGGATCGAAACGCATTGGAGGGACTAGTTAAAAATATGTGTATAAATGGGGGAAAGCTGATGGGCACATTCTTTTAATAATTTTCCTTTCAATCCATCCGGCCATCATCATCATCATCATCATCATCATCATCATCATCATCATCATCATCATCATCATCATCATCATCAACCTCCTCCTCCTCCTCCTCCTCCTCCTCCTCCTCCTCTTCCTCCTCCTCCTCCTCTTCCTCCTCCTCATCATCATCATCACCATCCTAATCATCATCACCATCCTAATCATCATCATCATCATCATCATCATCATCATCATCATCATCATCATCATCATCATCATCATCATCATCATCATCATCATCATCTTCCTCCTCCTCCTCCTCATTATCATCATCATCATCATTAGCATCATCATCATTAGCATCATCATCATCATCATCATCATCATCATCATCATCATCATCATCATCATCATCATCATCATCATCATCATCATCATCATCATCATCATCATCATCATCTTCCTCCTCCTCCTCCTCATTATCATCATCATCATCATTAGCATCATCATCATTAGCATCATCATCATCACCATCATCATCATCATCATCATCATCATCATCATCATAATTCTGATCCAATGCTTCCCGTTTCTTCCAACAGATTCAAGTTTAATCGACATCTGCTTTCATCGCAGTATTTGTTACCGTTATTTTGTTTTGTTTTTGTTGTCATTGTTTCGTCCAAATAAAAGTGATGTAAAATATTGACGTTTTTCAAAGCTCTATTTCAATTTGTCAATGTTATTCCCAATTCGCCTGCATTAGTTAGAACACGTAGCCACCGAGTACTATCAATTTGTCAATGTTATTCCCAATTCGCCTGTTTTAGTTAGACCACGTAGCCACCGAGTACCATCAATTTATCAATGTTATTCCCAATTCCCCTGTTTTAGTTAGACCACGTAGCCACCGATTACCATCAATTTGTCAATGTTATTCCAAATTCGCCTGTTTTAGTTAGACCACGTAGCCACCGATTACCATCAATTTGTCAATGTTATTCCAAATTCGCCTGTTATAGTTAGACCACGTAGCCACCGATTACCATCAATTTGTCAATGTTATTCCAAATTCGCCTGTTTTAGTTAGACCACTGGAGCCAGGATCTATCTTGGTCCCTTTGCTTGTGAAGCGAGTGCTCTACCAACTGAGCTATCGGGACCCCTCTCTCTTATGTAACCTTTTTTGTTATGCATAACATCAGATGTCAAATGCTATGTTTATCAATTAGACTTTGCATACACATCGGACTCCAAACTTACTTGTCTCAATAACATTAGATAACAATAAAATGTAACAATGTGAGTTCCGGTGTGTTCTTTATAACCGTGAGTTCTTTGTAATCTGCTAACCTCATTTCAGGGACCCCTTGTAAAGCGCTTTGAGCACGTTTAATGGATATTGCGCTATGTAAAATCTCAATTTAAAAAAAAGAAATAATTAAAGCATACGGTGACATTGCTAAATGCAGATATGTTGCCTAAATTCCCCGAAAAGGAGTCTCACAACTGCCATATGAGATCAGTGATCAGAGATATGTTTTTCTATTTTTTCTTATCAACCACAGGCAGGAAACGTTGGTAAATACTAATACAAAGGTTAAAGAATAGGTAGAATATCTCTTACCGTCGTTACAAAATCAAAATAAATGGTTTTTTAAATTCATGTAAAAATATGCTGATACCGTCGAATATTATAATACAGTAGATTAAAACATGGCAATTTCCTCAAAATAGAATAAAGAAAGTGCATTGATATTGGCGTTTAAGTTAAATTCATACATATGTTCTATCCGTATCAAATAAATGCCGACGCTATCGTGATCAATGGATTACCATAAAAAAATCTGATCGTGTAGATCTGGTTTGGGTTGATTCAATATGATTCCCATCCTCCTCCTCCTCCTCCTCCTACTCCTCCTCCTCCTCCTCCTCCTCCTCCAGATAAATCCTGACTGCAACAAACTAAACTACCTGGAGAGGAAACAAGTTGACTTCTCATCAATGAGATTATTATCTAATCTAGGTTATAATCCCTACTGTTTCCCTTTGGTGCCAAATTCACTTGTTGGATTTCAAAGGGTTTTGTTATTGCTAATTCCAAAATAATGACATGGAATTCCTTTTGGTGCATACAAATTGTTTTTAATGTTATGGTCCGTAATTTTCCCTTTGGTGCCAAATTCACTTGTTGGATATCAAAGGGTTTTGTTATTGCTAATTCCAAAATAATGACATGGAATTCCTTTTGGTGCATACAAATTGTTTTTAATGTTATGGTCCGTAATTTTCCCTTTGGTGCCAAATTCACTTGTTGGATATCAAAGGGTTTTGTTATTGCTAATTCCAAAATAATGACATGGAATTCCTTTTGACTTTTGGTGCATACAAATTGTTTTTAATGTTATGGTCCGTAATGTTCCCCTTGGTGCGAAATGCACTTTTTGGATATTAAAGGGTTGTGTTTTTGTTAATCCCAAAATAATGACATGGAATTGCTTTAGGTGAAAACAAATTTTGTTTGTTTTTAATTGTGCACGGAATGCATGATTCGATCCACTGTCGACACGCGACTTCCTGATAGATTGCATGCGTTAATATCCTTGTTAAATCACATTAAACATTTAATTTGTCAAAACAGTAGATTGATGAGAAATAGCAGCTGGGTTCAAAGATTAAATCTTGATATTACAATTAGATAAATAAAATGCTTAGATCGAATTTTAAAAAAGAACATCTGTTGTTGAATCATCATCATCATCATCTTCATCATCATCATCATCATCATCATCATCATCATCATCATCATCTTCATCATCATCATCATCATCATCATCATCATCATCATCATCATCATCATCATCATCATCATCATCATCATCATCTTCTTCTTCCTACTCATCATCATCATCATCATCTTCATCATCATCATCATCATCATCATCATCATCATCATCATCATCATCATCATCATCATCATCATCATAATTCTGATCCAATGCTTTCCGTTTCTTCCAACAGATACAAGTTTAATCGACATCTGCTTTCATCGTAGTATTTGTTACCGTCATTGTTGTTTTGTTGTTGTTGTTGAATAGCGCGATTGCAAATGTTGTAAAACGGTGGAGTGGCCGGTTTGAGAACAGTCTTCAAAACAACGGACTAAAAAATTATCCCCCCAAGAATGTCAAACTAATAAAGGCTAGCAAAGCATCATCAAGTTAAGAAACCAAAACGTTATTCAAGACAGCTAAGCAAACATTACTTTTAGGGGGCGTGGATAATTTGGTTGATTTGGTGCCGCGCCCCTGGTTACTTTAGTCTAGACAGCTAAGCAAACATTACTTTCAGGGGGCGTGGATAATTTGGTTGATTTGGTGCCACGCCCCTGATTACTTTAGTCTAGACAGCTAAGCAAATATTACTTTCAGGGGCGTGGATATTTTGGTTGATTTTGTGCACGCCACTGATTACTTCAGTCTTTGTTTTTTTGTTTTTTTTTTTGTTTTGTTTAACTAGCTAAAAATCAATTTTCACCGCATGAATCGAGCACACATATTATATTACCGTTTTGATGTGTTGAAAACATTATAAGAAACATTTCCCATAAATTCTAAACACAGAATACATAATCTGATTATGGATGTGTCATATAAAAGCATAAATGAGATTTTATGATCTGGAGCAAATCAACAGCTTCGGCGTTTTGACTGGCTTTAGAATGGTATTTATTATTTTTGTATGTTGCAAGGTTGTGGAATCAGTCCAAATCACACCTGCGTACCTTCTTGGAAAAAAAATATTTAGAAATTTGTCCAGAAAAGTGGAACTGTTAATGCATTATTTTGCACTTTTTTCAAAAATAAATAAACTGAAAGCATTGAATTTATTAGCTTTTAAGAGTTTGCCATAAGCCAAATATTTTAAGCTTTGTTTGTTATCAGTGTGGTGTAATATAAGTCGATTTTGGGGGTTTAAATAATTTATTGAGTTATGCCTTTTTGTAACTTAAGATTGAGATACGTAGGTTCTTTGCCGGTGATTTTTACCATGATGCACCTCAAAATACAAGGAAAGCTTCCATGTGCTTATAGAAATAGCGTATCTGCATAATATATCAAATTTTGAAAAAAATCCCAGCCAACATCTTTGACCGTTTGAGCCTTGAAGTTGACAAAAATTTGCGATTTTGGTGAATATTGCATTACGCTATGCGTTATTGTTCGAAACATTATAGTACCAGACCCATATTTTTGCTATATTTTGTTGGACCATTTGTTATTTATTGATATGCAAATCATCAATGACCAAAAATGAAACATTAAAGTCATGAAAAAAAAATATTGAAAAAATTCATTTTTTGCCGAACAGCACATGGAGCCATATTCAAGGGCAGATAACTCCAAAAGTTGATAAATAATTTCATTTTCTTTCAAATAATTGTAATCTATTTTAAAAGTTGTACAGGATTACCAAATTTGAAAGAGCTAGCTTGATTAATAAAAAAGTTATAGCCTCTCAAAAATGGACCCACGAGCAAATCTGATTTTGACGCGGTTTGAGACAAAATTTCAAAAAATTGTATAAAATTCAAATATCCATATTCTGAACTGAAAATTTGGTTTTCTTCATGTCTCATAAGTATCTTTAATTGAGCCAAGTTAGAGGAAAATCAAAAGGGGTGTGGTTCCCACCCTTGGTCCACTTGACGTGGAATGGCCCCATGTTTTGTCTTTGATGCGACAAATAAAACGTTTTTTTGTTTTGTTTTTTTTTAAGTCGGCATTTGAAACGGAATAAAATCTAATTTTTTCGAGGAACAAAATAAAAGTCATTTATTTCCTTTTTTATCGGTTCTGTTCTTTGGGGTTACGAATTTTATTTTTACTATTATCTTTTTTTTTTTTAGCACTATAGAGCAAAATCGTACTTTCGGAAATCCGACAATAGACGGAAGATTTACAGGCCTGTGTAGGCAGAAAAAAAAAACCCAATTGTATTGTTAAAATAGAAACGTATCAGTAGTTCATTATACCAGTCAAACAAGAAGAAAGACGTTGATTGTCAATACTACGAGTTTGTTAAAAATATTTGCTATAATCGTGTTGTATTGTACTTATATTTTTTTTCAAGCCTTATATTCACATAGGAGCAAACAGGAACGCATAAATTTCTTACATTACATTTAGTAGGTACTCAATAATAGCGATTCCACAATGGGGTAACTAAGTTATCCCCGACGTACAAATCGGTATATACAGCGTTTTTTCTCTCTTTGGAAAGTGGGGGGATTGAGTTACCCCCATTGTAAGAAAAATTGGCATGTTGTGAAATCGCAAATTGGTCACCATGGTATGCAATTTTTTTTACATTTGAGCAGAAACTTTTGTAAAAGTGAATTAATGGGAATTAGTGAAAATTTCAGAGAGAAATTCGAAGTATAAGGTTTCTTAAAAGCAAAAAACAAAAAACAAAAAAACAAAAAATAACAAGGCCTGAGCTAACAAAATTACCTCAGACGTACGATTAAGGTTAAACGTGGCCTGGGCCATTTAAAGTATAAAGTAAGCTTACATGCATAAAATTCTATGCAAATCGTCAAAAAGGTATGAGAAAAATATTGATGAAAACCAGCACTCTATAACTGACTGAAATTAAAACTATAGTACTAATAAATGTGATGCATCATTCAGAAACAAATTCAACAGTTGATGCACGGCATGTATGTATCATTTTCAACATCATTTACACTTGAGAAAAATATCTAAATATCCTTGTTTTATATTCTCACCAGTATTTGGTGTTTCAAGTTTGATAGCCTGGAGAGCAGCAGGCTGTTCCTTCGTTTCAGGTATGTCATTGACCAACATCTCAATCCTTTGACTCATGGCAGATTCTGCAGCAAGACTTGCATAACCAGCTGGAATGAATACACGCAGAAATTAAAATTAAGATTTGTGTCTTTGTGGTCTTGTAGTTGCAATATAGCACTGAATTAAAAGGCATGACAAAATTAGAAAAAAGATCTATGGGAAATGACAGGCCAAGAAGAAATAGGGGTAGAAATTAAGATTAAGATTGTGTCTTTGTGGTCTTGTAGTTGCAATATAGCACTGAATTAAAAGGCATGACAAAATTAGAAATGAAGATCTATGGGAAATGACAGGCAAAGAAGAAATAGGGGTAGAAATTAAAATTAAGATTGTGTCTTTGTGGTCTTGTAGTTGCAATATAGCACTGAATTAAAAGGCATGACAAAATTAGAAATGAAGATCTATGGGAAATGACAGGCCAAGAAGAAATAGGGGTAGAAATTAAAATTAAGATTGTGTCTTTGTGGTCTTGTAGTTGCAATATAGCACTGAATTAAAAGGCATGACAAAATTAGAAATGAAGATCTATGGGAAATGACAGGCCAAGAAGAAATAGAGGTAGAAATTAAAATTAAGATTGTGTCTTTGTGGTCTTGTACTTGCAATATAGCACTGAATTAAAAGGCATGACAAAATTAGAAATGAAGATCTATGGGAAATGACAGGCCAAGAAGAAATAGGGGTAGAAATTAAAATTAAGATTGTGTCTTTGTGGTCTTGTAGTTGCAGTATAGCACTGAATTAAAAGGCATGACAAAATTAGAAATGAAGATCTATGGGAAATGACAGGCCAAGAAGAAATAGGGGTAGAAATTAAGAGGAGAAGATGGAAATTGCTGGGCCACACCCTGAGAAAGTCTAAAACAAATATTGCAAGGCAGGCAGGATCTCATAATATGGAACCCGCGGTGACAGAGGAAAAGAGGGTGGCCTACGAACAACAGGAGGAAAGCATTGATGGAGGATTTAAAAACTAAAGACTTAACATGGAGAGAAGCCAACAAAGCTGGACAAGATTCGTCAATGACCTAAAATTTTAAAAAAATAATTGAGCTTTATATAGCGCAATATCCACTAAATGTGCTCAAAGTGCTTTACAAGGGGTCCCTGGTCAACAGCAACATTTAACATGTAGGACGGGACATGCTGCCTGTTAGGCGATATTACATTTTTTTCGGACAAAGACAACAATGTTAACGGCCAGGTAGTCATTTTACACACATGAGTACAGTGAGAGAATGTGAATAAAGAGCCTTTTCCAAGGACTCAACTATGCGCCGAGTGCGAGTCTCAAACCCAGGATCTTCCGATCCGAAGGCGAGTGTCATACCACTAGACCACATAGACCTATGCTCCAGCCAGAATGAAGGGCCTCATAACACTCATCTTCTGGTCTGTAGGTTCAGTCGAGGGATAGTAGATTACTTACTACATACACACAATATGTGTCGCCACTCATGAGGAGGGCGTAGCCAAATGGCTAAGTCATCTGTCTTAGAAAGCTTGTTGAAATCGACGATGTGGGTTCAAATCCTGTTTCTGCCACCTTTTTTCTTGTTGTTGATGCCTTCCTTCTACAGAATGTTGCAACAATTAAATAGCTTTAACATATGACATAAATAACTGTCAATATTTTTCAAATCAACAGTTTTAAGTATAACAAGTTTCTGCCTCCCTGAAAGGGGTGGTAATCTTAGAAAAAGTGATGTTATTAAAATAATTGAGTCCTCAAATTTGGAAAGAAAGTTATGGATGACTCAAAAAGATATGAATTTAAAACCATGTTAAAAACTATGTGTAATAAGAAATTAAATAAGATAATAAGAGATGAAAGTCACACTTTGTACCCTTAAATCAAATGGAGCAATAGACGTTAATGGCTGATGCACTTAAAAGCAAACAAAGAACACTATAAAAAATCAATCATTCTTACCCACTGCAATTGCGAATTATCAAATCTCAATTATTTCGCCATGTGGTTCTAATGTTTCTTTATTTATTATTAATACACTTATTTCTGACATCTTAAATTAATAAGTGAGAACGTAAGTATAAGATAGAGTGTGAGAATAAATTATCTAAAGGTTTTCTACGACACTAAATGCCAACTACTTCATGATAGATTGTTACTGTTATGTTGTATAAATCATCTACCCTGCTAATGTTCTCAATTTTTTGTACATTTGAGCAGAAACTTTGGTAAAAGTGAATTAATGAGAAATACTGAAAATTTCAGAGAGAAATTTTCTTAAAAGCAAAAAAAAAAAACAAGGCCTGAGCCAACAAAATTACCCCAGACGTACGATTAAGGTTAAACGTGGCTTGGGCCATTTAAATTATAAAGCAACCTTACATGCATCAAATTCTATGCAAATCCTCAAAATGGTATGAGAAAAATATTGATGAAAACCAGCATTAAATAACTGACTGAAATTAAAACTATAGTACTAATAAATGTGATGCATCATTCAGAAACAAATTCAACAGTTGATGTACGCCATGTATGTATCATTTTCAACATCATTTCCACTTGAGAAAAATATCTAAATATCCCTGTTTTATATCTCACCAGTATTTGGTGTTTCAAGTTTGATAGCCTGGAGAGCAGCAGGCTGTTCCTTCGTTTCAGGCATGTCATTGACCAACACCTCAATCTTTTGACTCATGGCAGATTCTGCAGCAAGACTTGCATAACCAGCTGGAATGAATACACGCAGAAATTAAATTAAGATTGTGTCTTTGTGGTCTTGTAGTTGCAGTATAGCACTGAATTAAAAGGCATGACAAAATTAGAAATGAAGATCTATGGGAAATGACAGGCCAAGAAGAAATAGGGGTAGAAATTAAAATTAAGATTGTGTCTTTGTGGTCTTGTAGTTGCAATATAGCACTGAATTAAAAGGCATGACAAAATTAGAAATGAAGATCTATGGGAAATGACAGGCCAAGAAGAAATAGTGGTAGAAATTAAAATTAAGATTTGTGTCTTTGTGGTCTTGTAGTTGCAATATAGCACTGAATTAAAAGGCATGACAAAATTAGAAAAAAGATCTATGGGAAATGACAGGCCAAGAAGAAATAGGGGTAGAAATTAAGAGGAAGGAGAAGATGGAAATGGCTGGGCCACACCCTGAGAAAGCCTGAAACAAATATTGCAAGGCAGGCAGGATCTCATAATATGGAACCCGCGGTGACAGAGGAAAAGAGGGTGGCCTAGGAACAACAGGAGGAAAGCATTGATGAAGGATTTAAAAACTAAAGACTGAACGTGGAGAGAAGCCAACAAAGCTGGACAAGATTCGTCAATGACCTAAAATTTTAAAAAAATAATTGAGCTTTATATAGCGCAATATCCACTAAATGTGCTCAAAGTGCTTTACAAGGGGTCCCTGGTTAACAGCAACATTTAACATGTAGGACGGGACATGCTGCCTGTTAGGCGATATTACATTTTTTCGGACTAAGACAACGCTGTTAACGGTCAGGTACTCATTGTACACATGAGTACAGTGAGAGAATGTGAATAAAGAGCCTTTTCCAAGGACTCAACTATGCGCCGAGCGCGAGTCTCAAAACCAGGATCTTCCGATCCGAAGGCGAGTGTCATACCACTAGACCACATAGACCTATGCTCCAGCCAGAATGAAGGGCCTCATAACACTCATCTTCTGGTCTGTAGGTTCAGTCGAGGGATAGTAGATTACTTACTACATACACAAAATATGTCGCCACTCATGAGGAGGGCGTAGCCAAATGGCTAAGTCATCTGTCTTAGAAAGCTTGTTGAAATCGACGATGTGGGTTCAAATCCTGTTTCTGCCACCTTTTTTGTTGTTGTTAACCCAGGATAGAGAAGGATGGAAACTGTTTGTCTGTGGCCTATACCCTGACCCAGGGTGAAAAAGGCAATGATGATGATGATTAACCCTGGTCAAACATGCATCACGATTCCCCCTCAGTTCAGCATGTACACACATACACAATATATGGCACACAAACATACACGTAACACATTAAATTGCATCATCCTGTTCAACACAAACAATTCGAAAAAAAAAAAAAATCAACGGACCGAAAGGGAATGTCTAGTTTGTTCCGAGATTTTTGTGTTGGTGGAAAGTGTTCGCAATTTTCGTGTTGCCAATACTAACAAAATAGAGGGATTAAAACGGGGAATTTTACTGAGTTTGAGATTTCCGTGCTCGAGTGTATGTGTCCAGTCCTCTGGAAGATTGGTTCTATTATAAATGTATGGTCACAGTTGGTGTTTTTGTAAAAGTAAACGCTTTCGGATGTCTTTCATACCGACTTGTTTGAGGTTGATAAAGTCAATGCATCTGCATATATATTATATGAAAGGCTGCAGCTATTCGGACTAGAGTCTGAATAGTATCCCGTGGCTATTCAGACTCAAATTCCAATGCGCAATCAACCGATTATTCGGCCTCAGGCTGAATAGTCTTACGTGGCAGTATAGTTCTTGCTTGTTTTTCTATTTGTTTATTTAAAAAAATATTTTAATAATTGATAATTGCATCAATTTAATGCAAATCAAAATTACGATTGTAGTAACTATCAACAGGTAGTATGCGCGCGAGCATTAGCGCTTGCGTCCGAATAACCACGGGAGACTATTCAGACTCGAGTCCGAATTGCCACTTCGTATATGAAATGTCTATGGGGAGTGGCGCCTATATGTGGAATTACAGACAAAAAGCATAAAATTAAAGCCAGACATGTCTGTGGATAATAATAATGGCTGCCTCTATTCTCATCCCCCCCGGCCGATTGGATTACCGAAAAAAACGTCCCCGGCTTTTTGCGATTTGGATTTGATTGATTTTATTTTTAATTGTGCAACTTGTGACAAGAAACTTAACAAATTACTGCATTACAACCTTTGGATTAAACATACAACAATTGTGGACTACTATTATGAAGACTAGCATCCTAGACTAGGGGGATGAGAACAGTCACTTCGAATAATAATAATGATAAGACTATGATAAGATAATGGGAGCTAGAGACAGACACCGACTTGTACTACAAGTGGTCACACGACCTAACTAGCCTAGCAACACAATATATCGCTGTTAGAGTGTGACACCTAACGTCTGCCAATTTTTATAAGTATAAGTGAAGTAGGCATCTGTAGGGAGTGATGCAACGAAGGTTTAATAAAAATAAACATGTCAGTTTACCATATAAAAATAGGTGGGAACTTAGACTAACCATTCGTGGTCTCCCTAGACAAACTTGTGATTCGAGCTAAATATGCCATAATCGTGGTCTCTCAAGCGAAATGTGAAAATTACCCACGATCATAAGTATCAAAGAATATTGGTACTTTATAAAAAGAAATTTATTTTTATATCAAAGACTGACAAATCGCCATAGGCCGAAGACTTGGATCAGAATCAATGGTGCCAGATTATTTCTTAGTCTTCTGCCAAATCAACGGAAAAACACCACCAAAAAACCAGCCTCGTGTCAAGTATCGCGATTAAGCCTACTATAAAAACCGTAAAAACAAATAACTGTCCTACAAATATAACGACATTTGCTTATAAGGTTGAAATAATAGACGAAGGGGTGCGGGGATGTGCATAAAAATATATGGGTATAATATTAGTAATATTTACCCAACAAATATTTTTAAAAACGTTGTAACTTGTATGTCAAATAACCAAGCAAGCAAAGAAAACAAATGAAAACACCAAAAAAACCCAGATTGACGACTAATTATTTTGTACGTTTCCTTAGTTGAAAAAATACTTGAATGTAAACAAAAGGACCCCCCCCCCCCAAAAAAAAAATGTAAAAAAAAAAAAGACTATTTCCCTGCCAGCCAACTTGAAAAAAAATGGCAAAAGCTCTAAAATTTGCAACAACGAAAAAAAAAATTAAACTAAATAAATAAATAAATTAATTAAAAATTGCCAAATTGTCAATCTTAACTGGACAGCATCTATGATGGTTTTTAAGTGATATCGTAATCGTAGAGTCACCAAAATGATTGATACCAGTCCTAAAAGTACCCCAGGTACGGTGTTTCTTTTTTACGAAACCCATCGACTCACTATCCACAGTTGCCTACTTCCCATAACTTTTCAGGTTTCGTAAAAAAGTAATTGCTTTTTAAAGAAACCCGTCGAAACCCAGTACCAGGTTCACTCCCTACAGATGCCTAATTCATATAGAGCAGTAAAGTTAGGTGCCCCAAACGTAAACAATAACAAGTTGCTAGTGATTTCCGTTAGGGACCGGAATAATTTACGCACAATATAGGTCTCCCAATTTTGTAGTTTGAGTTGTAGGCAATACACTTTCAGTATTTAAATATGTTTTTATAAAATCTAACAGTTGCAGAAATAATAATATAAGGCTAAATTATTATGAAAATCAGGCTCCGAATAATTCTCGTTTTGTTCACACCAGCGCAATAATTTGCTCTGGTCTAAAAATAGATAGACTGTAACTTTTGATAAATTTTAGAAAATTTTACCTTTTGTTCCATAAAATATCCATATCTAGACATTATTTGATGCATGATCGAGTATTTATGAATATGTGTTTCTTTTGCCACCTAACAGCCAAATTTTAAAGGTTATTTTTTTTCTATAATTTACATTGGAACGTGAGCTGTCAAGACAGGAACATGTGGTCTGCCACGTGCTTCTCAACCTTTGTTTACGTTTGGGGCACCTAACTTTACTGCTCTATAACTTTGTCGGGTTTCGGCGGGTTTTGTAAAAAAAGAAAAACCGTCCGGGGCCTCCAAGGCCCTCCAGGGATGTCTATTGCCTTCCGAAGGTTATCTAAAACAATCTGAAGCCACCTGGATGTCCTCAGAGCTACTAACTGCCGTTCGGATCCGTCCTGATTACTAATTGCCGTCCGGAGACCATCTAAACCATCCGGAGACCCCCAGAGCTGTCTGAAGCTTTCCAGAAGCCGCCCGGGGGCGTCGTACTGGTCTGAGGGACTCCGGATGACTTGAGAACAGGGTTGCCAGATCATTTTTGAGTAAGAGGCCAAAGTAGCTATAGCAGGAGGCCAGATTCCTCGGCAGGAGGCCAAATACCACCAAACCCACCTTAGCCTCGCGAAAACTCTTTAGATTTGTTAAACAATTTATTTCCCCCATTTTTGAAGAAGAAAAAAGAAAATTAATTTAAAGGAACATTCGCTGTACTCACCTTAATCAAAACACCATTTCGCCATTGCAATTTGTCACTAGATTCTGTACATTTGTTGATATCGTTGAATTTTTCCTTTTAAACTTAAACAACATCATAGGTCACATTCTTGAGTTGTAATCAGCAAAGAAAATAATGAATAATTGACTTGAGACCAAGGAATTTATTCGTTTAATTCTATGCTTGAGACTCAGAAAAAATGTCACATACAACCGAATTATCACGATGGAAATAAAAAGTTCATTCTAGAGGTCTACACACCTGGAGAACTCCTCAACAAAAGTAACCTTTTTACAAATTAAAATGAATTCAACAGGCCCGTTTCAACGAACCAAGAATCCATTATTGCTCAGCATTTTCTTCACTACTACCAGTAAATGTGCTCGATCCCGAAGAACCCTCTTCGTTCTGGTTGTACATGGCAGCTGTAAACAAATTAATCATTTCTTTCGTAACTTGGAAATCTACACAGCATTGATTTTTTAAAATAAATAAGGGCCTTTTGGGCGCGATTGCGTGATAGCAGAGATTCTATATATATAGAAGTATTAGCAAATGAAATCTGTGGCGTTAGCACGTGTTGCATTTAGATATTTAGATTGCCGGTGAGGCTTTACCGGTACCAAAGTAAAAAGATATAATGGGGAAAGTCAGAGGAGGCCAAAAAGTTGGTTACAGGAGGCCAAGTGGCCAAACCAAATTTTGGGAGGCCAAATGGCTTGGGAAAAGGCCAAATTTCTCAAATTTGGCCACCAGGAGGCCAAACTAGCAACCCTGCTTGAGAATACTTTAGATGACTTCCGG
>NC_088374.1:16607429-16612429 GCF_034508935.2 Berghia stephanieae | reverse complement strand
TCGACTTTGTAGCTTCGACTGTTTTTCCGAATGGGAGCGATCTATAAATAGGTTTTCGTCCAACCAAGTCATCAATCACATGATTTGCTGATACCCAACGATTGGATAGTTCTCAAACATTGTAAACACGTTGCTTTGTTTACAAAATTTATAAACAAATCCATGTGTCAAGCTGAATAAGATGAAAAATCGTGATGTTAGATATTTAAAAAGCTGTAAACACTTTTCACTAAGTGGGCCACTTGGAGCACATTTTGCAATGTGACCAATGACCTCGAGCATATGGAAAGTTAATATAGATCATGCCCATTAATGTTGTGAAAGCAATCCGCAATCTTCTGTAGTCTGTGCGTGTTATCATTCTTACAGATTCCAGATGTATGTAACATTAAAATTAAAATGAGCTATTATATAGGGCAATACCCACAAAATGTGCTCAAAGCGCTTTACAAGAGGCATCTAGCCAACAGCAACATTTAACATTTAGGACGGGACATGACGCCTGTTCGGCGATGTTACAATTTTTTTTCGGACAGAGACAACGCTGTTAACGGCCAGGTGCTCATTTTACACCTGAGTACGGTGAGAGAATGTGAGTAAAGAGCCTTTTCCAAGGACTCAACTATTCGCAGAGCGCGAGGCTCGGACCATAGCCATCGTTAACTTATAGCCTGACACTGACCAAAAAAAAAAGACGCCAAAATGCCAGTCTTTGGCTACAAAAGAAAACAAATCGTGAGTTGTATTAAATAGTTCAACCAATGAAATAACTTGTTTCCATCTCTGCTAACGACAACTCACTAGACGGTGAAAAAAAAAACAAATAATGACGTCGAAATGCCAGTCTTTTTGGTTTTCTGTGTCAGGTTATAGGTTATCGAGCTACGCTCGAACCCAGGACCTTCCGATCCGAAAGCGAGTGTCATACGACAAGACCACACAGCCGCACAAGGCTAATGGATCCACAATAAGAATCATTAACCCTTGTACTTAGCTTTCTTGACTCTGGACGGGGTTGCACGTCATACAAGCTGAAGTTGACTTAGACAAATTCGGTCTCTATGGGTAGCCATTGTTAACTTATAAATAGTATGCGCTTGGCTAAGAAGCTCATAACATTGCCATCCGGAAGTATAACGGACCAACACACACAACTGTGTGTAACCAAGAACGTTTATTGTCTGGTTATTACTGATTAGTGAGAAATACTCATAAACACGGATGGCAAAAAAAAACAATAACAAAGACCTGAATGACGTCAACCTCGAACTATCTATAGTCTGACACCGTAGCCATCTTTATGTTATAGCCTGACACTGAAATCCAAAAGGACTGGCAGTTTGACGTCATTATTTGGTTTTTGCACCGTCTAGTGAGTTGTCGTTAGTAGAGCTCATGGAAACAAGTTATTTCATTGGTTGAACTATTGAATATAACTCACGATTTGTTTTCTTTTGTGGCCAAAGACTGGAATTTTGACGTCATTTTTTGGTCAGTGTCAGGCCATATCTTTACGAAGGCCACGCTGACACTGACCAAAAAATGACGTCAAATTGTCAGACTTTGGCCACAAACGTGAGTTGTATTAAATAGTTCAATTTTCTGTGTTGGTTCTATTGACCAAGCGGTTGAACAGTGAGTATTTTACTTAAGCACAAACCATCGACAGTAAAACCTGTGTAGTTTGCTGTGTCTACCAATCACTGCCTTTGTTTACATTATGACGATTGTCCGAGAGGCGTGGTTATCTACCTGTCTATTGGGCAGAGCAGTTCAGGCCTCGAACTGTAGCCATCGTTAACTTCTTGCTTGACACTGACCAAACAATGACGTCAAAATGCCAGTCTTTGGCCACGTGAGTTGTATTCAATAGTTCAACCAATGGGACCACTTGTTTCCATGAGCACAACTAACAACATCTCACTAGGCGGTCTAGAAAAACAAATAATGACGTCAAAATGCCAGTCTTTTTGGGTTTCAGTGTCAGGCTATAGATAGAATGCGCTTGGCCAAGGAGTTCACAACATTGCCATCTGGAAGTATAATGGACCAACACACAAACTCTGTGTGATCATGAACTTTTATAGTCTGGTTAATACAGATAACAACTCACAAACGCGGATGGCAAAAACAATAACAAAGGCCTGAGTGACGTCATCTGCATACTATCTATAACTTAACGATGGCTCCGCTCAAGGGGACAGAGAAGTAAACTCATTAAATTGACGTGTACTTATTTGTATTTGTAGGTCTGATTACCAAACGCAAATACATTCCGGATTGAACAGTGTTGTTATGTACAGTATTTCCATTACAACGATGAGCTCATCTACATTTCGGTTAACAGACCTGCATATATATGTACATGTGGCTGTGGCTTCATTGTACAGAAAGTTGTTATAAGCTTAGTCTTTCCTTCTTTTTTTCTTCTTCTCCTCCTTTTTTTTTTTGGTTATTTTTTATTATTATTATTATTATTATTATTATTATTATTATTATTATTATTATTATTATTATTATTATTATTATTATTATTATTATTATTATTATTATTATTATTATTATTATTATTATTGACCAAGCGGTTGAACAGTGAGTATTTTATTTAAGCACAAACCATCGATAGTAAAACCTGTGTAGTTTGCTGTGTCTACCAATCACTGCCTTTGTTTACATTATGACGACTGTCCGAGAGGCGTGGTTATCTACCTGTCTATTGGGCAGAGCAGTTCAGGCCTCGAACTGTAGCCATCGTTAACTTCTTGCTTGACACTGACCAAACAATGACGTCAAAATGCCAGTCTTTGGCCACGTGAGTTGTATTCAATAGTTCAACCAATGGGACCACTTGTTTCCATGAGCACAACTAACGACATCTCACTAGGCAGTCTAGAAAAACAAAAAATGACGTCAAAATGCCAGTCTTTTTGGGTTTCAGTGTCAGGCTATAACTTAACGATGGCTACGCTCAAGGGACAGAGAAGTAAACTCATTACATTGACGTGTGCTTATTTGTAGGTCTGATTACCAAACGCAAATACATTCTGGATTGAACAGTGTTGTTATGTACAGTATTTCCATTACAACGATGAGCTCATCTACATTTCGGTTAACAGACCTGCATATATGTACATATGGCTGTGGCTTCATTGTACAGAAAGTTGTTATAAGCTTACTCTTTCCTTCTTTTTTTCTTCTTCTCCTCCTTTTTTTGGTTATTTTATTATTATTATTATTATTATTATTATTATTATTATTATTATTATTATTATTATTATTATTATTATTATTATTATTATTATTATTATTATTATTATTATTATTATTATTAATAATATTATCATCATCATCATCATCATCATTATCATCTTCATCATCACCTTCATCATCATCATTATCATCATCATCGTCATCATCATCATCATCATCATCATCATCATCATCATCATCATCATCATCATCATCATCATCATCATCATCATCATCATCATCATCATCATCATCAGCATCATCATTGTCATCATCGCTATCCTCTATAACTTTACCAAATATTCTTTCATTGTCCAGAAATTGATCCATTTGAAGCATATGACTACTCATTCAATGCTGAGATATTCAACATGAAGGACAAAGTTTCGTACCAAAGCCGCTATTTCAGTTTTGTAAGTTGTTGTGATCAAACCTTGCATTGTAATGTAATATAATGTAATGTAATCATTTAGTTTTATAGGGAATGAGATTTCAAAACAGATTTAAGAGTAACGCCCCTTTGTTGGAAGTCGCGTCTTGTACAACCGACAGACGCTATCGTCATTATTAGTACCAATCATTAGCGGAAGTTCAGTAAGTTTAGGAAGGGTTGTCTCATCGTATTGTATTATTTATCAACATCTTTTATTTTTAATTTGTAGTCTACATCATATTTTGTTAACATTTCATAATGGAGAAAACTAAAGAAAAGATCTAGATACATTAATTATGATATGCATTTTTGTACAGAAATATGAATAATAAATTTTGTATTCGGAGCGCTTGGCTTGTAGTTTGTTTGTTTACAAGCAACTTCTCCGCCGGTGACGTCCAATCAAGGGACGCTACTCTTCCGCTAATCTCATTTCCTATAGATAGAATGCGCTTGGCCAAGGAGTTCACAACATTGCCATCCGGAAGTATAACGGACCAACACACAAACTCTGTGTAACCATGAACTTTTATAGTCTGGTTAATACAGTTTAGTGAGAACAACTCACAAACGCGGATGGCAAGAACAATAACAAAGGCCTGAGTGACGTCATCTGCGAACTATCTATAGCGCACAGAATCAACAAATTCCTCTGAGGGGCTTGGTGCCCTTGTAAAGAATATAGGTATTTAATCACCCAAACCTCTGTAGAGTACTCACCTCACCCACAAAGGGACTGTGTTCAATCCAGAGGAGATCCGATTGCCATTAGAATCAACTGGTCCAATCCGTCTTCTGATGGACTCTCTCACTTTAGACCTTGGAGTTACCAAATGGAGATGATGTGTGACCCACCGTATCAAAGCGGTATTATGTCGGGATCCACTCGGTAAGGGAAATTGAATTCATAGCCACAAATATCCAACTTGGGTTTAATTTCTTTACGTTATGCTGGAGTATAAAGACTATTTCTTGCATTGCAAAAACTTCTAAGCTCCAATTTTTCATAATTCTTTCTCTAAATTCACTTTTTGGGGTCTGAAGCATCCCGACATAATACCGTTTTGAGACGGAGGGTCACATATGTTGTTGACTGTTGACAATAATTGATTTACAAAGATCTCACGAAATCCCACTTGGTTGCAATAATTTACAATACTCTTCAACAGTCGTAACGTCACTTCCTTCCTAGTGACGCATGGTAACCTGGTAACACTGGCTCTAAACTATCGGAAAATGGCGGATGCTCGTATGAAATATTTCTCCGGCGATCATAAAGGGTATACAGAGGGAAAAAACCCCCATAAATTTGATCATG
>NC_088374.1:16594929-16602429 GCF_034508935.2 Berghia stephanieae | reverse complement strand
CTCTCATCGTCCTCAGGTGTAAAATGAGTACCTGGCCGTTAACAGCGTTGTCTTTATCTGAAAAATTGTAATATCGCCTAATAGGCGTTATGTCCTGTCCTACGTGTTAAATGTTGCTGTTGACTAGGGACCCCTTGTAAAGCGCTTTGCGCACATTTAAAGGATATTGCGCTATATAAAAGCTCATTAAAAAGTTTTTTTCACTCAGAATTCATGGAGTTGATCGCCATCACTTTGCATATGAAGAGAACGATCGGAATCCCTTGTTATTGCGCTATATAATTGCTCAAGTTTTGCTTTATAAAAAAATCTTTTCCTGTCTCATTTTAGGACCAGCAGTTTATTGTGACGAAATCGAGTGCGCCTCATGGTGAAATTGAGTTTGACTATGTCTTCCCTTCCATAGACACATTGGAGGTGAGGAGAAAATCAACTTCAAGTGAGTATTCCGTGTAATGAAATGTAATGTGTAATTCATTTAGACCTTATACAACGTGCAGAATCCTCAAAGTGCTCAAAAAACATTTTACACAGACAAAGTAAGCAATATGTAAAAACACAAATACTCTCAGTGCTGATGGTTTTCCTCGGATCCTCGGAAATCCGCGATTTTGGAGTCCAGAGGAGGAATTTCCTCCTTTTAAAAATTACATTTTCTCGAAACAATGTGCTAGCAATGAGAGAGTTGATGTGTGGTGGAACACACAGGTGCAGTTTCCCACTCTCCAGAAGTTAGCTAGAGTATCAATGATAGTCTATCATCTCAATTACTCTAAAAGTGGGGTTTAGTGCAGTAAAATGGGGATTTAACTCTCTCCTTACCAACTATTTTCAGAATTTTACCCTAAACTTCGTGCTCACCCAACACAAAAATAGAGTTTTCAATCAGATTAGCAACGAGTATATTCTGTATCTTGTTCAGAAAAATGAGCTCTGCAACACAGTGTCGAGTTTTTATAGCTAGATATGACTATAACAAAAGGGAATCAGAATAAGAAAATTGTTGGCTGCATCGTAACGAATGTGACGATTTTCCTATGGGTGGTAAGGAGGGGGTTAAGGCAATTGTTCAGCATATTCCTACTTTTTCACTCATCAGCACTGATTCCTACTCAAAAGCCTACCTGCATTGGAATGTTTTCAAATGAGAAAGAGGGAGAGAGAGAGGGAGAGAGAGAGGGGAGAGAGAGAGAGAGTGGAGAGAGAGAGGGAAAAAAAGAGAGAGAGGGAGAGAGAGAGGGAAAAAAGAGAGAGAGGGAGAGAGAGAGGGAGAGAGATGGAGAGCGAGGGAGAGAGAGAGAGGGAGAGAGAAAGAAAAGAGAGAGAGGGAGAGAGAGAGGGGAGAGAGAGGGAGAGGGAGAGTGAGAGGGGGGTTAGAGCGAGAGGGAGGGAGAGAGAGAGGGAGAGCGAGGGAGAGAGAGAAAGGGGAGAGAGAGAGAGGGGAGAGAGGGAGAGGAAGAGAGAGAGAAAGAGAAGAGAGAGAGGGAGAGAGATAGATAGAGAGGGGAGAGAGAGGGAGAGAGAGAAAGGGGAGAGAGAGGGGGAGAGAGAAAGAGGGGAGAGAGAGACGGAGAGAGAGAGGGGGAGAGGGGAGAGAGATAGAAAGAGAAGAGAGAGAGAGGGAGAGAGAGAGGGAGAGAGAGATAGAGAGAAGGAGAGAGAGGGAGAGGGGAGAGAGAGGGGAGAGGGGAGAGAGATAGAAAGAGAAGAGAGAGAGAGGGAGAGAGAGAGAGGGAGAGGGAGATAGAGAGAAGGAGAGAGAGAGAAGGAGAGTGAGAGAGAGAGAGAAAGAGAGAGAGGGGGGGGGGAGAGACAGATTTTACCCCGATAGTTAATATGTTATGGGATATTAATGAGTCATTCATTTTGGAATCAGAATGGTCTAACAGGTGTTTAGCAAATTTTTTTTTTTTTTTTTAATTAAAAAAAATGGTTTTACGTCGCTTGCAACACATTGAAGTTTTATCAGCGCCAGTAAAAAGGAAGAAAATAGGATTGTAAAAAGTTCTAGAATTCCAATTAAAGATCCAAGAAAAAGGCAGACAAAGGAGAATTGGTTCAAATAAGAAACAGGTGTAGATTCCAAAACCACTCTATCAAAGTACTTATTTTGAGATCACCGAAAAGTCTCATCGAGACACAAGCACAGGTCCCAACTAAGAGGAATACACTCAAATGTTTACAAATCGTATATAAAACATAAACAAAACATAATACAGTGCATAACAGAGAGATCATTTACAAGGGAAAAAATATCATCTCCCAAAACTATCTATACATTTGCATAGCAAATTTGTTCCATGCTTTAACGGTCCGGTCATGAAAGACTTTTCAGCTAGCGATAGTTTACATATGTGACCCACTGTCTCAAAACGGTATTATGTCGGAACGAACCAGATGTTTAAAAGCCGAATTTAATGTTAAACTGGTCAAAAACATAAATAATTGGTATTCGCACCCTAAAATAAAACATACAAACTCAACACAACTCTCATATTTCTGGGTATAAATTCAATTTTCAACATCTCAACCATCCCCACTTAATACCGTTTTGAGGCGAAGGGTCACATATTGGATGTTAATGAGTCGTACATTTTGGAATCAGAGTGGCCTAGCAGGTGTATAGAATTCAAGAAACTCGCAGAGGTAAGATGGCACTATGTGCGGCTATGTGGTCTAGTGGTATGACACTCGCTTTCGGATCGGAAGGTCCTGGGTTCGAGCCTCGCCCTCGGCGCATAGTTGAGTCCTTGGAAAAGGCTCTTTACTCACATTCTCTCACCGTACTCAGGTGTAAAATGAGTACCTGGCCGTTAACAGCTTTGTCTTTGTCCGAAAGCGAGTGTCATACCACTACACCACATAGCCGCACATAACAAACATGTTTTTTCTTTAAATGTTGTCATGTACAAAGAAAAAGAGAATTAAAAAATGAAAAGAATGGGATGATTTTCCTTTGGTTGCTAAGAAGAGGGTTTAATGGTTGTTTCAGTGTTTCATTTTCTTCCAAGAAAATTAATAATAATAATAATAATAAATAATAATAATAATAATAATAATAATAATAATAATAATAATAATAATAATAATAATAATAATAATAATAATAATAATAATAATAATAATAATAATAGTAATAATAATAATAATAATAATAATAATAATAATAATAATAATAATAATAATAATAATAATAATAATAATAAAATCACAGTTGCTCGTTAAAAATTCGAACACCATGTGGCAAAAATGAATTAAGGTGACGTGTTGTCTTTAATTTTAACGAGAATTCCAAGCATAAGTATTTATATATCCATCAATCCTGCTCAAAGCGCTTTACAAGGGTACCCAAGCCAACACCATTTAAAATGTGTATGAAGAGACATGGTGACAGTTAAGCAATATTACAATGTATCTTCCGACAGAGGCAAGGGTGTACATGGTCAGTCACTCATTTTAGTTCTGAGTACAGTGAGAGAATGTGAATAAAGAGCCTTTTTTCAAAGACTTAAACACGCATTGGACTCGAACCCAGGACCATTTGTGACCCATCGTTTCAAAACTGTATTATGTCGGAACAAACCTTAAAAGCCGAATTTAATGTTAAAACTGGTTAAAAATATAAATTGTTGGCATTAGCACGCCTAAAATATGGTATCCGTTCTCCTCAATAAAACATACAAACTCAACATAAGTCTGATATTTCTGGCTATAAATTCAATTTTCAACATCTTAAACAACCCGACTTAATACCTTTTTGAGGCGAAGGGTCACAAATATGCATTGGACTCGAACCCCGGAGAATTTAAACAAAATCCATGTGTCATACCACTAGATTACATAGCTGATTTTAAAAATCTGCTTTGTCGGGTTCTTTTCATTATTTGGAAAAATCTTTTTTTTCACAATTTTTTTCCTCATTTATTTATTAACTCAAAGAGGAACATACTTGTTTTTTGTTTGTTTTTGTTTTGTTTTGCTTCAAATAAAATAATAAAAGAAAAACAACAAAAACCTTTGAGTGTTTTAAAAGTTCTAACGTTCCAAGCTTGTATGGAGACCAATAAATTGCTTGTATGTTTTAAATCACTAATAAAAAGCCCGCAATTTCGCGGGGAAAGAACTATTGTCATTCGATACTGTACTCACCATCATTTAATGAGGGCAGATTGGTGAACAACGTTGTCTGTGTAATTTGGTATATCTTCGGTTGATTTTTCTGTGCGGCCCAATAATATATTTAATAATATATTCCCTCAACAAACCCCAAGAAAAAATTAAACCTAGTACCTTTGATTAACCCCAATAGGAAAAACAAACACCCTAGCACTTTAATAATACTTATGACTAACCCTAATAGGAAAAAAATCATCCGATCTCGAGCTAACCCTAATAGAAAAAATCATGACAAATTGAATAAATAAACGCCTGACAAAAGATCAAAGGTGAAAATACAAATTTAAAGAATACTGGGGATGTAGGAGCTTTCGGAATGTCTCCCCTTTACTTAACTTATGGAAAAACAAACTTCCTAGCACCTTTAATAAGACTTATGACTAACCTCTCGAGCTAACCCTAATAGAAAAAAAAAAAACAACTCTCGGACTGCTTTGCACTACCTTTCAATATTTAACAAATCAAAATGGCGGCTGAAAATCAAAACAATGGTCAAATTAAGAAATTTTAAACTTTCACAAATCTATCAAGGTTTGTTCTAGAGTTTTTAAAATACTTCTAGATATAATGACAAATTGAATAAATAAATGCCTGACAAAATATCAGCGGTGAAAATACAAATTTAAAGAATACTGGGGATGTAGGAGCTTTCGGAATGTCTCCCCTTTACTTATGGAAAAACAAACATCCTAGCACCTTTACTAAGACTTATGACTAACCTTAATAGAAAAAGAAATATCCTCGATCTCGAGCTAACCCTAATAGTAAAAAAAGAATCAAAATGGCGACTGAAATACCTTCATGTGATCAAGTGAATAATATCACTATGAATGCCACGATTTGCTGAAAAATGCCAACACCCACACACACATGTATACACGACACACAACACACACACACAAACACAAACACACACACGCACACACACAAACATACACGCAATTAGAACATACATAACAACACTGATCACCGCTAAATCAACAACACAACGGAAGTAATAATAATACTTGATGTCATAAATAGATGACGCAAATTGACAACTTTTTACAGTGTCAAAATTAGTTGATTTTGGGAGTCAAGTGTCGTCGTTGGTACATATTTTATGATATCTGTTTGACTCAACGAACTTTCAAACTGACTTTAAATTATAAAAGGAAATCAAGTTATCTGTTTATCTATCTGTAAAAAATACATTTCTAATTTTCAAATCTTTCAGTAGAGTTGTGCGCCGTATCAATTTTTTCATTGACTCAAATGTTCTCTACAATGCTATATTTAAAAAAAAAGGATTTTCTATCTGGATATATGATTTAGTGGGTTTTGATAGTTATCTCCTGTCTTTTTCACAAGCTGAAACTAAAAGGCTATTAATTCGTACAATAAGAAAAAGACAAATGCAATTTTTAGGACACCTAAATCGACATAGATGTATTGAACATCTTGCTCTCACAGGAAAGATAGAAGGTAAAAAGAGTAAAGGTAGACCAAGAAAAACATATTTGAATAGTTTGAACAGCTGGGTGACAAAGAAAGAGAAGAGTAATATTAGTTTTCTGAGGTTATCTGATCAGAGAGATGAATGGCGTATCATGATCACCGATGTCTGGCACAGACTTGGTACTTGAAGAAGAAGAAGAAGATAGTTATCTCCTAGCTAAGCCACAAACAACAGGATAAAAAATAATGGTTAAATGTTTTGATGGAAATACCATGTACTGTTTTATTCCTCTTTCAATTTAGAGGACGTGGTAAAATGCACATCCGAGCCTCTGCAGGGAAGTGACGTAGCAAAGCAATTTCAGATTATTCCTGATCCCAAAACCGGAAATTTGAATATACCTCTTAGTGACAGTAAGTTATCATCATTATAATCATCATCGTCATCATCATCATCATCATCATCATCATCATCATCATCATCATCATCATCATCATCATCATCATCATCATCATCATTATCATTATCATCATCATCATAATCATCGTCATTGTCATCATGATTATTATCATCATCTTCATAACCAGCGTCATTGTCATCATCATTATTACCATCATCAACATGATCCTACTCGTTCTCCTCCTCACCTTCATCCTCATCATCATCTTCGTTGTCTTCTTCTTCATCATCATTTTTCTTTGGTCACTTTGGATATATATTCTAAGTTCTATTATCGTGGCTTGGTGACTTATCGACACGGTTTCACGTCTTGACACAAAAGTCAAACAATGTCAAGAGTGGTCAGTGGCTGGATATGTGACGGCCACCGTGAGAAATTCTGACCCTGATGTTGTGTCCTTGGGTAAGACTCTTAACTAACATTACCGCTCTCGACTCAGGCGTGAGTTGGTACCTGGCTATTGGCATTAATGGTTAGTACAAAAAGTAAGAGTTAGTAGAAAAATAAAGTGCTCCAGTGCTAGTACAAAAAAGATTCCTAACAGACGGCTGGTACTGTATGAAATGGAACTATACAAGGGGTCCCAAGTAGAGCTGGGGCGGGAATTGTTTTTTTTTTAAAGTCCTGCGAATGCCAAGTCTTTTATGGAAAGGTCTTTCGAACTTCAAGCCGCTCGGTCTGTTTTACTGTCATGGCACAGACGAAATCTAGATGAAACGTTTTGTGACCTAGATGAATCATTATGTGACCTAAATTAATCATTTTGTGACCAAGATGGATCATTTTGTGACCTAGATGAATCATTTTGTGTCCTGGATGAAACGTTTTGTGACCTAGATGAAACGTTTTGTGACCTAGATGATACGTGTTGTGACCTAGATGAAACGTTTTTTGACCTAGATGAATCATTTTGTGACCTAGATGAAACGTTTTGTGACCAAGATGAATCATTTTCTGACCAAGATAAATCATTGTGTGTGTGCAAGCCATGCGGGTAAGTACTGCGCATGCCAGTCAGTAAAAAATAAAAGAAACAGCGAAGCTGCGTTTGAGAAAAAAAAACAAAAACCGAACAATAACCCCAACAACTTAACCTTCCAAATGCGAAGTTCAATCTTAAAAGAAAATCTTACTGTTTTCATCAAAAGACAAATAACGACAATGCAATTATAGTTTAATCGAAACTTGGGTTGTAGTGGTGAAAACGGTTTATTCTGCATTAATAATAATAATAAAGGGAAACTATTCAAGGGGTGCAGCGCAAAGGCCGTAACGTCAAAAATTTCAATTTTGCGTTTTTTACATAAATCAACTTGAATTGGAGTAAGGTTTATTTCTTCAATAAAATATATTCAAAAATATTAAAATTTAAATTTAATTTTTAATTAATTAAAACCTGAACACCGTAACGTTTTGGCGGAAATGT
>NC_088374.1:16574978-16589978 GCF_034508935.2 Berghia stephanieae | reverse complement strand
AGTAGTATGACACTCGCTTTCGGATCGGAAGGTCTCGGGTTCGAGCCTCGCGCTTGGCGCATATTAGATTCCTTGGAAAAGGCTCTTTACTCACATTCTCTCACCGTACTCAGGCGTAAAATGAGTACCTGGCCGTTAACAGCGATGTCATTGTCCGAAAAATTGTAATATCGCCTTACAAGCGTCATGAGCCGTCCTACATGTTAAATGTTGCTGTTGACCAGGGACCCCTTGTAATGCGCTTTGAGCACATTTAGTGGATATTACGCTACATAAATCTCAAATATTTTTTTAATATAACGCTCTCACCCCATCTTTCCAACCCCGAATCGTTTGTATCGTTTTAATTAATACGTAGCAGCTACCACCTCAGGCAATCACTGCCTTGCTGGTCTACCGTCCCAACGGTACTGGTCAGTTTGCTATGTAGCTTACTGACCGGATAATGGTATTGGCAACCGTATTGGTACACAATAGACTGTGAGGTAACGTCGTCTAATACAAGAAGTCGATGGAGTGATGGTTGGTGTGCGTACGACGCTGGTCAAACATGCTTAGCGATCCCCCTTCAATTCAGTACGCACTCATAGACGCACGCACTCATATATTATGTGACCCTTCGCCTCAAAACGGTATTAAGTCGGGATCGTTAAGATGTTTGAAAATTGAGTTTATAGCCAGAAATATCAGACTTGTGTTGAGTTATATGTTTTATTGAGGGGAATGGATACCATATTTTAGGGTGTTAATGCCAACAATTTATATTTTTGCCCAGTTTAACATAAAATTCGGCTTTTAAGCATCTGGTTCGTTCCGACATAATACCGTTTTGAGACGGTGGGTCACAATGCAAACATACATATATATATATATATATATATATATATATATATATATATATATATATATATATATATATATATATATATATATATATATATACATACACATATATTTTTTGAATGCGCAAGGCAGGGAATGTCCAGGTGGTGTTCAAGATTTCCGTGTTGGCGTCCGAAAGTGTTCGAGATTTCCGTGTTGGCGTCGGGAAGTGTTCAAGATTTTTGTGTTGGCGTCGGGAAGTGTTCAAGATTTCCGTGTTGGCGTACGAAAGTGTTCGAGATTTCCGTGTTGGCGTCGGGAAGTGTTCAAGATTTTTGTGTTGGCGTCGGAAAGTGTTCATGATTTTCGTGTTGGCGTCCGAAAGTGTTCAAGAAGTTTCAAAGGGAGTGTCACAGGGATCAATTCTGGGTCCATTGCTTTTTAATATATTTATAAATGACATACTTTTATTTATAAAAGATTCAGTACTGTATAATTATTCTGACGATAACACACTATCCTACTGCCATAAAGAATTTAATACTCTAGTTGATGATCTTGAGCAAAAGAGCCAGATCCTTACTAATTGGTTCCATATAAATTACAAGAAGGCCAATCCAGACAAGATTCAGGCTCTAGTTGTAGGCAAAATAATTCAGAATAAATCCCCACTATTTGATATTGATTCAGTAACAATACCATGGGAAATCACGGTAAAGTTACTTGGGATGTATATTGACTACCAACTAAAATTTGGCTTTCACATCAAGGGAATATGCAGGAAGGCCTCTCAACAACAAAACGAGTTGAAACGAATAGGAAGGCATCTGTCCAAACTAAATAAATCAACAATTTTCCATACATTTATCTTATCAAAGTTCAACTTTTCTCCACATATTTGGCACTTCTACTCAAGAGCAAATACTTAGAAAATGGATAAAAAATACAAGAACTTGCTCTCAGATTCATCTACAGTAACTTTACCTACACTTACGAAGTCTTCTTAAGAAATGCTAAAGTTACCCCCCTTGAAACCAAGCGAATGCAAATTGTGGCAACAGGAACAATCAAAATTCTTCATAAAATATCCTCAAAATGTCTAGAAAAGTTAGTAACTTTTAAAGAAAAAAAAACATTATTTAGGCACACCAGTACTGTTAATGTCCCAAACATCAAAACAATCCATTTCGGTAAACAGTCCTTTCGTTAAGATTTGAATAGGATTGAGAGTCTCAGACTGGTTCAGATCTGTTTTCTGTTCCCTGAAGCATATTTGATATTCATATTTAATGAAACAGTGAGACATGTCAATTTTTATGTATAATATATAGTGTTTACTTTATGTGAAAAGATTTTTTAAAATCCTTATATCGCTTAAAAGCCTTAAAGGGCTTTCTGATTTTAAATCAGATTTTATTAAGAAAATATGCATCATAATTTTTTTTTTAAATTATCAATTTTTTTTTTGTCATTGTTAATAGTTGTTGTTATGTATAAAGGATGTATGCATACTGTGTATTTTTACAGACAATAAAGAATGTATTCATTCATTCATTCCACGATACAGTAGTAAAATGATTAAAATAGATGAGTGCCTGTTCGTAATATCCTTTGTTTCTCCACAAAAATTGTAGGTTTTCTATCGGTTTAACATAAATCATTTCCAGGGGCGTGTCTATATTGGTTGATTTGGTGCCTGGCACCGCATCCATCTTTTAAAAATGGATTACAGCATTTAAAAATTAAAAAAAACCTGACATGATATATACCGCCTCTTACTATTTTGAGTAAGTCTTTTCTTTAATTTTTTTTCTTTCTTTTGTATTTACAAATATAGCATGTTTTAAGTCATTTGCATCTTATTTTGGGACCACCTTATACTGCTATAAGCATGCCACGCCACTGATCATTTTTCAAAAACAGGATTACAATATGAAATCAACTTGTCCACTGGGGTCTGTCATGTCAGTAAAATCAACCTTACTATGAACGATTTCAAGACCACGTACGGATTTGTACAGATGAGGAACCCAAATGAGTTATTTGAAATTGATGATCAATTCAACTACCAGTATATGGGGAAGGTGAGAGTCTTTTTTTAATTACAGAGATCATTTTGTCATTTAACAATTTTTTTCTTTTTTCTTTCTAGTCAGCTGATCCTGCGAAGGACGTTGCTTCCCAAATTTTCTTGCGAAACAGATTACGGTTTTCCGCCTGTCTACTTGCTTGAGTTGTTGTCATTCCCAGCCATTCACATATATCTTGTTCCCAGCTTCTTGTTGGTCTACCTCTTCCTCTCTTGCCGTTTACCCTTGTCTGCAGAATGTGCAATTTTTTCTAGTACTCCAAATATTAATAATATAATAACAATTTTGTATTTGTTGAGCGCTTTTCCATATCACAGGGACTTGGTCATGACGCTTTACAGGAGTATCAACAATTCAATTTGGAAAATAAAAAAGTCTTAAGATGATTTTTGAACATAATCTTCCAATGAAGAATGCCGTCTTTCTTTTGGAAGTTTATTCCAGAGGCTTGGCATGTTTCTAGAATATATTTGTCCTCCACATGGAATATAAGACTTCTTTCCTTGAGTGACAAGTGATTTTACATTGGATGACGAGTGAAGGGATCGGTTTGGTGTATATAACTCCAATTTACTTTAAAGATAAGTTGGTTGATATGTGTTGAGGCATTTAATAAACAATATCAGAATTTTGTAGTATTCGCTCCTTAACAGGAAGTCAATGAAGCTCTTTTAGCAGGGATGACGCATGAAGTTTCTTAGTGCGCTTGAAGACTAATCTTGCAGCATATTTTTGAATTCTTTACAGCCCGAGTATTCTCTCTCTCTGGTGAGGTCCAAGAGAGAGAGAGAGAGGGAGAGAGAGAGAGAGAGAGAGAGAGAGAGAGAGAGAGAGAGAGAGAGAGAGATAGAGTGTCACAATAGTCAAGTTTTGAAAAAACCAATGAAGTAATCAAGGTTTTTTTGTCACATCTGTTTTTATGTAGTTTCTAATTTTACCAATTCTGTTAAGTTGAAAATTTAGGCATTGAGAAATATATTATATTCTCATCAGAGACTCCGCTCATTGAATCGTCTCTTGCCTCACTTGTCAAATGCTTTTGGAGGATGAAAGTATATTTTAACATTGGAATGTCAAATGTAAGAACATTTATAAATAAATTTAGAATTGATCAATTCGCTGAGGATGTGTTAAATTATAAATTAAATATTACTTGTTTACAAGAAACCAAACTAGAAAATGGCGTCAATTGAACTGTTGGCACCGGTCGACTTATTTGTTTTCCATCTCTTGATTCTAGAGAAAAATGGAATCATTCAATCAATACGTGTTTGACGGTATCTGATCGTTTTTCTGTGTTACAACTACAAGGGGAAATATCACATAACCCAAACAACAAACACCAATATAAAAACAAACAAAGGACAATGTTCATCATCAATGTTTACGCACAAACAATGAGAAGAGCAGAACAATTCCCAGAAGAAATAAAAAGTTTTTACAGAAATGTCAACGAAACTATTGGTATAATCTAGGAAATAAAACACCGCTAACAATAGCTGGAGATTTCAACGCTCAAGTAGGCAAACGGGAAGAAGGGGAGAATTGCCTTGGGTCTTATTCAAAGGATAAACGAAATTTTAACGGAGAAAGACTGGTGGGTTTTATCGAAGATAAACCGTTATTTGTTACAGTGAAAGACATAACCAGTCGGAAGGTGAAAAGGTTTGAGCTGAGATATTGCCAAGTTTAGTTAGAATGTCAATTTTTATCCAATGCGAGTTCTGGTCATAAATGATTAAATCAACCCTTTTTGTAAATCTTCGGCAAATATCGAAGCCTAATTTTACTTCCAGATATTTTAAAAAGCTGGTCAAGTTGAAAAAGTATGAAATTTGAAATGTTGCTGGATACTTTTCCCATACATCTGACCATAACCTCATGAAAAATCATCCAATTTACTTCAAATAAAGATTAAAATGCTCTTGTGGGCATATTATTTCAAAACTTGCAAACCAAAAATTTTCACCTTCAGACTCAAATAATTTTCAACAATCGGTCTAAGTCTATCCAGTGTTATCGGGGAGAGCAATTTTCTAATTGTATTAAGCAGAGTAATTGGTCTCACATTCTTTGGGGGGGGGGGGGGGCTTTTGGTTTTCCTAGCTTTAGTATTGACATCAGCTCCCCGTATGACCTTTCATTTGTTATGATTTTTTTGTGTCTTTGTCTGAACAGTATAAAGTCAATTTGGATGCAAATGTTGATAACTGCTCCTGTTTAATTTTTTTCATGTCTTACCCACGTCTTTTGGTATCTAGAAGCATGATTAAATTCGCTGTTTGTGACAAATGTGTCAGTGCATGACGTTTGAGGAATATCGCCAACCACTTTTTAAACCTATTAATCCAAGAGAAGTGAGAAATGCTTTTAAAAGTCTAAATGACAACAGAGCACCGGGAGAAGATGGAGTATGTGCTGAACTACTAAAATATGGACCATCCTTATTAGATGTACACAAAGCGGACATTTTCAATCAGACGTTCGAACATCACCAGAACCTGGATATCAATAAAGGGGAGCTGATGTCAATACTAAAGCTAGGAAAACCAAAAGCCCCCCCCCCCCCAAAGAATGTAAGACCAATTACTCTGCTTAACACAGTTAGAAAATTGCTCTCCCCGATAACACTGGATAGACTTAGACCGATTGTTCAAAATTATTTGTTACATAGTCAAAGCGGATTCGGGACAGAGAGAAGTACTGCAGATGTAGTTTGGACCCGCAAATAGCTTGCTGCCAAAAACTGTCAGAAAAATATAAAGCATTATAACAGGAATAGATTGGTGTCTGCCGCCTCCGATACTAGCAATCGCCAATACTTGTTAAAGATTATGAAAGGAATAGTTATGGAAGATGAAGTTAGATTAATCCGATTCCTTATAAATGAAACCTGGATAACGACCAAAATAATCGGTGCCTCAGAGGATAAATCATTCGTTGGCAATATCGGTACACCACAAGGAGACAGCATGAGCCCTGTTTTATTTATCATTTACCTAGAAAATGCTTTAAAAGATGTGCATACATTTGCGTAAATCTGTACTTTTGTCCCAATTACGTTTGAAATCCATGGATATTACATATGCAGACGACATTGACTTTATTGGCCTCAAACAAGTCAGTGTAAAAGACATCCAACAAGCTTTACATTAACGTACAGTTTGGTGTTTTTGTAAATTGACATTAATACTGTCAAAACAGATGTATCTTTACTGTCAAGGAAGAAATATGGCTGGAGAGCCACAAAAAATATTAGGATCATTAATAGGAGACAAGGAAGAAGGAAAGAAGAAAAAGTTTATCGATGGTTGCACTAAATAAATTATTACATATATTGGTTAGAAAGGAGAAAATAAAAATAAACACTAAAATCAAATTATTCACAACCCTTGTAAAATCCGTGCTTATATACAACTACGGAACATGGGCACTGACTTGAACCGAAGAGCAAAGATTAGACAGATTCCATAGAAAACAATTGAAAAGAGTCCTGAATATACGATACCCCACACAAATACAATTCTGTATGAAAAATGAAATGAAAGACCCTTATCCATTCAAATCCTGGAGGCAAGATGGCAGCGTTTTGGGCATATACTCAGAAGAGATAAAAATATACCAGCTAATAAAGCCAAGAATACTTTTTTTTACTCCATCTGGACACAAGAAATATCAAGGTAGACCCCCCACGTCAATTCACACTGTCCTCAATAGAGACCTAAAACGCCTTCAGTATAACAAACAATAGCAGTCAAAGGAAGACCTATGAAATTAGCATCCACAGCAAAAGACCGTGAACTGTGGAAGGAAATGAGACAGCTGATTAGAGAGGCAGCCGAGGCGTCTCGATTGGATGATTAGGAAGCGAAAGTCCTTAAGTCAGTAAGTCAAGTCATTCTCATCCATAAAGATGGCGAGAATTTTAACAGCACTTTAACTTTGCACCATCGAGACATTTATGTTACATTTGATATTTCCAATAGAATTTGTAAAATCGGGATGACCTAAATTGACAATTTCAGTCTTTTCATTATTAAAATTTAATTTATTCGTTGTCATCCAATTTTTTATATCATGTACGCACTATTCAATGGTAAATAATGTTTGACTTAGATCATTTTGCCATATTGTATATCGTCTGCGTATAGATGGTAATTTATGTTTTATTTTCTAAGAATATTCGTAAATGGCTGTGCATATAATGTAAAGAAGATCGGTCCTAATACAGAACCTTGCGGGACTCCATATTTTAGGTTCCTGACCTCCGATATATCTTCTGTTATTCTCACTCTGTGTGCGACATGTCAGACAAGATTGAATCAAGCTTAAGGCGTTCCCTTTAATTCCAATACTGTTTTGAAATCGATTGACAAGGATTTTCTGGTCGACTATGTCGAAGGCACGAGATAAATCAAGAAGCACGAGTACGACAATCTTCCTGATGTCCATTTTAAGTCGAATATTATCCGTTACCGTTAAAAGTGCCGTTTTTGTACTGGGTCATGCTTTGTATGCCGATTGACTGTCTCATATGCTTCAATGTGATTTAACAATCGGATCAAGACCACTTTTTATAGAATTTTGGAGAGAAATGGCAAGTTCGAGACAGGATGATAAATATTTAACATGTTGATATTGAGTTAAGGCAAAGGTTTAACGATGTCCTCTTTGAATATGCTCGATACCGGACCTATGAGAAGGGAAGGTTAATTATATCAGTTATATGGAGTTGAAAGTCATCCAAACATTATTTTCATAGCTCTGTGGGATGGGATCAAGTTTACATGATTGTGATGGACTGTTTGGATGATAGTACGAGTTTCGTTTGCTGGCAGTGAAGAAAATTGTTTAGGTTCAGTGCCCGCAAATCGTTCATCTTCAAAAGCATACAGTGATGACAGTTTATCTAAAGCTTCTCTTGTGTTAGATGTTTTGTTTTCAAAGAAAGAAGTGAACAACTCAAATATGTCTTTGTGCGGCTAAGTGGTCTAGTGGTAAGACATTCGCTTTCGGATCGGAAGGTTCTGGGTTCGAGCCTCGCTAGGAGCATAGTTGAGTCCTTGGAAAAGACTCTTTACTCATATTCTCTCATCGTACTCAGGTGTAAAATGAGTACGTGGCCGTTAACAGGTTGTCTCTGCCCAATTTTTTTTTTGTAATATCGCCTAACAGGCGTCATGTCACGTCTTACATGTTAAGCGTTACTGTTGGCCAGGGACTCCTTGTAAAGCGCTTTGAGCAAGTTGGCAGATGGCATTTTTGACAATTTTGAATTATCTAGTGACAGCAAACATTTCTTTACATGACCCTGTGTTCTTTAATTTCTGAAGATAATGTTGACGTTTTGCCTTCCGGATGGCGATATTCACTTACTGTCTCTTGTCTTTAAATATTTCTTGGTGGACCTCAAATTTTATTTCTGCCACTGCCTTTCAGTCTGTCTCTTTTCTCTCTTTTTTTGCTCAAATTTCAATTGAGAGCCACAGCGCATTCGTGCGATTAGTGACAGTGCGTTTCCAGAATGGATTTTGGTGGCCAAGGACCTTATGCAAAGTAGTGCATAATTTATGCGCAGATGTTATAGCGTCTTTTAAATTTAAGGAGATCAATTTGACTTTTTGGTCTTTATAAAATTGTTCGTTTTGGTCTTTTAATTGATTGTACATGTCCTTGAAAGGTAAGAAAAAATTATCAGATAACGCAACATCTGTGACTTTTATATCTTTAAGTGGACTGATTTCCTTTCTTACTATAAGTAAGAAAATACGTGTGTAACATTTAGCATTTATAGTCTGATTTATATGATTTATTGATAACTGATGACCAGTATAGCTGTTTGAAAAACAATAACAAAGTGGTAGTCGTGTTGGTGGTGGTGGTGGTAGAGGTTGTGGTGTTGGTCGTGGCGTTTACGGTGCTTATAGTGATGGTGATATGTAGAACATCTAATATACAATATTGATAATTTCATATATCTATGCATGTATTCATTTATAATATGTCATCACTTTAACCATTTGCAAATTTTTTCTACATCAGCACACGCATTTTGACAGAGACATCGAGGCAGATGTATACACGGCCGTAAGGGGTAATGATGACACAAAAATAATTTTAACTTGGTGGTTTGCTTCGGTAAGTAGAACATACTGCTGATCTGATACACTTGATCATCAGTAATGAGGAATATGGGATATGGACCAGTGCCAGAAAAAAACAGAGTATAAATATATCACATTGTCAGAGAGCCAAACTCGGGATTCATGAAAACAGCATCTTCCAACTTGCTGAGAGAGAGAGAGAGGGAGAGAGAGAGAGAGAGAGAGAGATCGTGAGCAGTCATACTAGCCATTAAGCCATCAGCTGCATTAACCACTGAGCCATCAGTCCCACTAGTCACTGAGTCATCCAGCCATCAGTCATACTAACCACTGAGACATGAAGCCATCAGTCACACTAGTCACTGAGACATGAAGTCATCAGTCGCACTAGTTACTGAGCCATCCAGCCATCAGTCACACTAACCACTGAGACATGAAGCCATCAGTCGCACTAGTCACTAAGCCATCAAGCCGTCAATCCCACTAGTCACTGAGTCATCCAGCCATCAGTCATACTAACCACTGAGACATGAAGCCATCAGTTGCACTAGTCACTGAGCCATCCAGCCATCAGTCACACTAACCACTGAGACATGAAGCCATCAGTCGCACTAGTCACTGAGCCATCAAGCCGTCAGTCATACAAGTCATTGAGCCATCCAGCCATCAGTTACACTAGTCATTGAGCCATCCAGCCATCAGTCACACTAACCACTGAGCCATCCAGCCATCAGTCATACAAGTCACTAAGCCATCCAGCCATCAGTCACAATAGTCGATGAGCCATCCAGACATCAGTCACACTAACCACTGAGCCATCCAGCCATCAGTCATACTAGTCATTGTGCCATCCAGCCATCAGTCACACTAGTCACTGAGCCATCCAGCCATCAGTCACACTAGTCACTAAGCCATCCAGCCATCAGTCACACTTGTCACTAAACCATCCAGCCATCAGTCATACAAGTCATTGAGCCATATAGCCATCAGTCATACAAGTCACTGAGCCATCCAGACATCAGTCATACAAGTCATTGAGCCATCCAGCCATCAGTCACACTAACCACTGAGTCATCCAGCCATCAGTCACACTAGTCACTAAGCCATCCAGCCATCAGTCACACTAACCACTGAGTCATCCAACCATTAGTCACACTAGTCACTAAGCCATCCATCCATCAGTCACACTAACCACTAAGCCATCCAGCCATCAGTCACACTAGTCACTGAGCCATCCAGCCATCAGTCACACTAGTCACTAAGCCATCCCGCCATCAGTCATACAATTCATTGAGCCATCTAGCCATCAGTCACACTAACCACTGAGCCATCCCGCCATCAGTCATACAATTCATTGAGCCATCTAGCCATCAGTCACACTAACCACTGAGCCATCCAGCCATCAGTCACACTAGTGACTGAGCCATCCAGCCATCAGTCATACAAGTCATTGAGCCATATAGCTATCAGTCACACTAACCACTGAGTCATCCAGTCCCCAGTCACACTAGTCACTGAGCCATCCAGCTATTATTCACACTAACCACTGAGCCATCCAGCCATCAGTCACACTAGTCACTGAGCCATCCTGCCATCAGTCACACAAGTCATTTAGCCATATAGCCATCAGTCACACTAGTCACTGAGCCATCCTGCCATCAGTCACACAAGTCATTTAGCCATATAGCCATCAGTCACACTAGTCACTGAGCCATCCAGTCCCCAGTCACACTAGTCACTGAGCCATCCAGCTATTATTCACACTAACCACTGAGCCATCCAGCCATCAGTCACACTAGTCACTGAGCCATCCTGCCATCAGTCACATAAGTCACTGAGCCATCCAGCCATCAGTCACACAAGTCACTGAGCCATCCTGCCATCAGTCACATAAGTCACTGAGCCATCCAGCCATCAGTCACACAAGTCATTGAGCCATATAGCCATCAGTCACACTAGTCACTGAGCCATCCAGCCATCAGTCACACAAGTCATTGAGCCATATAGCCATCAGTCACACTAGTCACTGAGCCATCCAGTCCCCAGTCACACTAGTCACTGAGCCAGCCAGCCATCAGTCACACTAACCACTGAACCATCCAGCCATCAGTCACACTAGTCAGTGAGCCATCCAGTCCCCAGTCACACAAGTCACTGAGCCATCCAGCTATTATTCACACTAGTCACTGAGCCATCCAGTCATCAGTCACACTAAACACTGAGCCCTCCAGCCATCAGTAACACTAGTGACTGAGCCATCCAGTCATCGTATGATGGCTCATTGGCTAGTGTTGTTGTTCGAGGATAACTCTCTCTCTCTCTCTCTCTCTCTCTCTTTCTCTCTCTCTCTCTCTCTCTTTTACTTTCTCAATTTCTCTTTATTTCTCTCTGTATCAATTGGATATATTTTTATTCTCTGTTTTCATTTGGCTTTTCTCCACACCCTATATTTCTCATCATCATTATTGACAAATGTGCTCTGTGCCACACCTTCTTTGATTGTTATTCAAACAGATACAAGTACAGATTTTTTGTTGCTGTTGTTGTCGTTGTTATTGTTATTGTTTGGGTTTGTTATTGTAATTGTTGAAATTATTACTGTTGATGGCGCTGGAGGCTGACTGATGATGATGTAGGTTTTGTTGTTTGTTGCTGCAATTGGTATTGGTTTGTAGATGCTGTTGTTTGGAATTGTTATCATTGGCACTGTTCTTATATGTGACCCTCCGTCTCAAAACGGTATTGTGTCGGGATGATTCAGACCCCAAAAAGTGAATTTAGAGATAGAATGATGAGAAACTGGAGCTTAGAAATTTTTGTAATGCAAGAAATAGTCTTTATACTCCACCATAACGTACATAAATTAAACCCAAGTCGGATATTTGTGGCTATGAATTCAATTTCCCGTCCCGAGTGGATCCCGACATAATACCGCTTTGATACGGTGGGTCACATATTGCAATTATTGAAGTTGTTATATCATTTGTTGCTGCTGTCTTAGATGCAATTTATGTTATGTGAATTGGTGTTGAGGTTGCTGTAATTGTTGGTGGGTTGATGTGGGTTGTTGTTACTCTAATTGTCGTTGTAATAATAACAATGATAATAAATAATAATAATGATAATGATAATAATAATAATAATAATAATAATAATAATAATAATAATAATAATAATAATAATAATAATAAATTAATTAATAATAATATAATAATAATATAATAATAATAATAATAATAATAATAATAATAATAATAATAATAATAATAATAATAATAATAATAATAATAATAATAATAATAATAATAAGATTTTTATCTCTAGATGCAAAACAAACATAAGACAAAACTGGTTCGCTATTCGTATAGTTCTGAAATGGAACAGTTTGAAATTTGAAACAAAGAATGCACAATCTATGGATTATTTCAAGGTGTTAGTAGACAGGGAATTATATGATGGGAGATTTATATATGACGAATAATACTTGTTTGCACTGCATGGCTTTCAATCTTGTATGTATATAGTATGCATTATTATATTATTATGGTTATCTTCTATATGCGTGTGTGTGTGTGTGTGTGTGTGTGTGTGTGTATGCTTTGCATGTCACGGTTAAAGATATATGTTTGTATACCACACATACATGAGTACATTTAAGTTGAAATACTATCTTTATCACGTGTATCATTATTGCAATCTTTAATCAATAGATTTTATGGCATTACTATTAATATTAAGGGCATTCAAAGGATCTTATCCTATTTTGCCCTATACTATATGTTATGTTATGTTTAATAATAATGATGAATATAATAATAATAATAATAATAATAATAATAATAATAATAATAATAATAATAATAATAATAATAATAATAATATAATAATAATAATAATAATAATAATAATAATAATAATAATAATAATAATAATAATAATAATAATAATAATAATAATAATAATAATAATAATAATAATAATAATAATAATAATAATAATAATAATAATAATAATAATAATAATAATAATAATAATAATAATAATAATAATAACTGGTTGTGATTGTTCGAATTTCAGAAAGCATTTTTGAAGAAGATACAACACACTGGTGAACCGATGCCTTTGAGAGTCAAACTCGAAACTACCAATGTGAGTTTCATCCATATCCTCATCGTTATCATCAACAATATCATCACCATTAATATCTGTTTATATGCGGCTATGTGGTCTTGTGGTATGACACTCGCTTTCGGATCGGAAGGTCCCGGGTTCGAGCCTCGTGCTCGGCGCATAGTTGAGTCCTTTGAAAAGGCTCTTTACTCACATTCTCTCACCGTACTCAGATGTAAAATGAGTACCTGGCCACTTACAGCGTTGTCTTTGTCCGAAAAATGGTAATATCGCCTAACAGGCTAAATCTCCCGTCCTACATGTTAATTGTTGCTGTCGACCAGGGACCCCCCTGTAAAGCGCTTTGAGCACATTTAGTGGATATTGCGCTATATAAAGCTTAATTTTAAAAAAAATTGGTGCTATTTAATTGCTCAAGTTATTTGTTCACATCTCACTTCATTTCTACAGCCCAATGAGACATCAATAATGGACTTCTACCAATTTACAGACAGTCCCAGGCAAGATCAGATTTTCCCAGACCTTTCTGTTTGTATGAGTCCTGGAAAGGAGATTTACATCACGATCACTCTCACAGGTAAAAAATGAATTTGACTTTTTAAAGCCACTGATGCGTGGATAGGGGTCAGAAAAAAATATGGACACTTGCCAGAGATCGATTTTGGTTCTTTTGCTTGTGAAGTGATGCTCTGCAAACTGAGTTATTGCGATGCAGTACATTCCTATAGGTATGTTAGGTTATTTCTTAACTATACTCGGTGGTTCAGCGGTGCATTACATACTCCACTGCAGGAAACATCTGTCATTGATTACGTGGATATTTAGTACGACTAAACTTATCCTTTACATTACTATATGTATGAATAATGTGATTCATAGGAAAGCTTTACATACTCCACTGCAGGAAATATCTGTCATTGATTAAGTGGATATTTAGTACGACTAAGTTTATCCTTTATATTACTATATGTATGAATAATGTGATTCATAGGAAAGCTTTATATACTCCACTGCAGGAAATATCTGTCATTGATTAAGTGGATATTTAGTACGACTAAATTTATCCTTTATATTACTATATGTATGAATAATGTGATTCACAGAAACATTATAAAAACTCCACTACAGGAAACATCTGTCATTGATTAAGTGGATATTCAGTCCGAATAAACTTATCCTTTATATTACTATATGTATGAATAATGTGAATCATAGGAAAGCTTTATATACTCCACTACAGGAAACCTCTATCATTGATTAAGTGGATTTTTAGTACTGCTAAATTTAGCTTTCATATAACTATAGTATGTATAATGTGATTCACAGGAAAGTTTTACATACTCCACTACAGGAAACCTCTGTCATTGATTATGTGGATTTTTAGTACTACTAGATTTATCCTTTATATTACTATATGTATATACAATGTGATTCACAGGAAGGTTTTATATACTCCACTGCAGGAAACCTCTGTCATTGATTAAGTTGATTTTAGTACGACTAAATTTATCCTTTATATTACTATAATATGTATGTATAATGTGATTCACAGGAAAGTTTTACATACTCCACTACAGGAAACTTCTGTCATTGATTATGTGGATTTTTAGTACTACTAGATTTATCCTTTATATTACTATATGTATATACAATGTGATTCACAGGAAGGTTTTATATACTCCACTACAGGAAACCTCTGTCATTGATTAAGTTGATTTTAGTACGACTAAATTTATCCTTTATATTACTATAATATGTATGTATAATGTGATTCACAGGAAAGTTTTACATACTCCACTACAGGAAACTTCTGTCATTGATTATGTGGATTTTTAGTACGACCAAACCCTCTC
>NC_088374.1:16542478-16567478 GCF_034508935.2 Berghia stephanieae | reverse complement strand
GTAAGGAGGGGGTTAAGTCTCAATTCTGTGCATCGTGGAGAATCGCGACTGTGAGTATTATGAGGACAAATTAATGGACATGCCTAGGCCTATATTTTGATTTTATTGATTTATCTGTCAAATTCAATCTGGCCACTGATTTTTTAAGATATTTTCAGGCAGAGAATTCCATATTCGGATGGTGCTTGAAAAAACGAGTTGAGATGAGAATTAACTCGTGACTCAGGGCCTGGTATGAGTGCTGTTTTCTTTTGTTGGGGATAAGGCGATCAATTGGGATCGTTATTAGTCCATGATGAGCCTTAAAGAGGACTTTGTTTTTTTTTTGTTTTGTGAGTCTTTCATGTAATGGCTACCAGTTTTGGCTCTTAATTCTCCCCTTCCCCCTCATCTTCCACCACCACAATCACATGTATGCATTTTTCAATTCTCCACAGCCCAGTTATCGAGTGCAAGCCTCTTTAGTCCAGGTAATCATTATCTTTACCTCTAGTAAAACTCACATCCCATAGAACAATAATAGGAAGCAGAAGTTGTCACACCTTGTACGCAGCTTCCCTGACTAGGAACAGAGATGAATATAGTTGGTTTGGACGAATAAGTAGAAATTAAAATTTATTTTTGTTTGTTTCTGAAGCACCCGTCTACCCAGCAGAGACAGGGTAGCTAGGTCTGCTAGATCTATTGGAAAGTACTTTGTGATTGACTAACGTCTTCATTTTGCGTTGGTTTGAGAGTTATTTATATGGATGGGGGTCTTTTGACCTCCCATGATGGGCAGGAGGTCACTTGTTATGACCTATATATATATATCTGTTTTCTGAGTTGTCTTCTGTCTTTTTCTTGGAATAGGATTTACTTGGTTTTAGCCTGGCCATTGCCACATTCTATTGCTGAAGGAGAATCAATCAAATGTATAATGTTAGTTTTGGGTGATTATATTTTATTCCCTTGTTAACCATCTCTCTTGTTTGTAATGATATTTTTGTTTATTTGTTTTTATTTTGTTTCAAGCGTGGCTCAGTGGTACGGCCTTTGCTTCGTACCCGAAAGGTACCGAGTTCAATCACCCTCCGCTGCGTTGTGTGACCTTGAGCAAGTCACCTTGCCCCAGCTCACTTTGCGGCGCTGCTCGGCGGCTGACGCCTGGGTTATTCCAGTTTTACCTTGGAATAATAAACCCTACAGACAAATTTCCCCTTGGGGATGAATAAAGGGAATTTTGTTATTATTGTTTTTAATTTTCTCTTAGAGGGAACTATATCTTTTTAGGAGATCTCAAACCAAGTACATCGAAATGTATGCTCTTGGAATCTACATTTATTGTTCCCTATTTAAACCATTCCTCATTGTCATATTTTTTCATTGGTGCTTTAATTGCAATTCTATAATTATTTGACTATCCCACTATCTTCCATTTTACTGGCGCCGATGGTGTGTTGCAAGCGCCATAAAACCCTTAACCAAACAAATAAAAACAATAGAGATTGTTTCCATTACAACAATGAGCCCATAGCAATTTGGGTTACCAGACCTGGAAATAAGTATACAATAAGAACAACGTCGCTCCCGACGCAATACCTTTTTAGACAATAAGTCACATTTTCAAGCATCTGAATCAGCTCAACATATCAAAGTTTTGAGATATGGGGTATATTATATATATGTATATATATATATATATATATATATATATATATATATATATATATATATATATATATATATATATATATATATATATATATATATATATAAATATATAATATAAATTATGTCACTCACTTATATATGGCCAGACGTACGTTTCTGTGGCTTTCATCCACGTCTTCAGTCGGCATAATGTCCGAAGAATAAATGTATTCTGTATGAGGTGTTTAAACTCCTTATGTCATTGCTTCCGTTGTGTAGTGGTGATATTGTTGTAGTGTGCTCTCATTGCTTACATTATGTGTGTGTGTATATATATATATATATATATATATATATATATATATATATATATATATATATATATGTATATATATATATATATATTTGTGTGTATTTCAGGAGCTATGGCTGGACTGGGAATTGGCATGCTTTTGGTCGGATTAATCCTGGGTTTCGGTAGCTTCAAGGTCACCAAGCGTTACAGAGACAGAGTCCCCGATATCGCCATGCAGAGTCTTGGAAAATAATCTTGAAGAAATGTATCAATGATTTAATGTGTAGATATGGTGGCTGGGAAGCAGAAGTTGTGACGTCACAACGTCCTCTATTTTTTGGTTCAACACTGTAAAATAGTTAAAACTGTCACTATAAACTGAATATTGGAAAGATTGCAAAACAAATAAATGAATATTTACAGTTTATTTATTGAAGAACTAGTTCCATACTTCCATGAAGATTGGAGACTTTACTGGGTCATCGCATTATTGCTCCCTATTAGTTGTCGTCATAAAGAAGAAAGAGACAGAGAATAGATTACATTTACAATCTGAACAGATGGATTGGTGGAGGAGGAACACGAATCGAGCTATTGAGAAGATCTGAGGCCAGATATGGTTGGAGGGACATGATCGCCGATGTCTGCAACAAGCCTGGCACTTGATGATGATGATGATGAAAGTAGCGTCCAGCAAGTTGTCAATACGCTTCAACAGTCATCCATCACTTCCCTCGTAATGACGCATGGTAACTTAGTAACTGGCTCTATACTATCGGAACAATGGCGGACGCCCTTATGAAATATTTCGCCGACGAGCATAAAAGTGTATCCAGAGGAGAAAAACATTATAAATATGATATTGTTTTGAATTTTATACATTCTAATCACATGAAATATGAAAAGTTCTACCAGCATGAAGAATAAAAAGAACCGATTTTCTTTGTTTAGAACCACGATGGCCACCGTAGCTGGGCGACGTGACGTCCAGGAAACAAATGATCCCATTGGTTTAACAATTGAAAACAACTCACGATTCGTTTACCTTTTTGTCTGAACTAGCCATATATTTTGACCTAATTCTTTGGTCAGTGTCAAGCTATGAGTTTACGAAAGTTACGGTCAATGTGTTGTTTTATGTGTGTTTGTGTGTTTGAGTCCACGAGACGTGTGTATTTGTGAATAGATATAATATAAGATAATACTCTTCAACAGTCGTAACGTCACTTCCTTCCTAATGACGCATGGTAACTTAGTAACACTGGCTCTAAACTATCGGAACAATGGCGGACGCCCGTATAAAATATTTCTCCGGCCCGCATAAAAGCGTAACCAGAGGAATAAAACATAAATTTGATCATGTTTTGACTTTTACACATTCTGATCACAAGGTATATGAAAAGTTCTAGCCAGCATGAAGAATAAAACGTAATGATTTTCTTTGTTTAGAACCAAGATGGCCGCCGTTGCCGGACGGCGTGACATCAGACTACTGAATCCAATTTATTATCAAAATAAAAGCTAACCAAGACAGAGAAAGGAAATAAATAAAGTGTGAAAACTGTCAACAAATCTAAACATGATGTTGTCACGTATTCTGATCTAGATATCGACAGTTTCGACTTTGTCCATACTTATTTTTTACCCTTTCCAAAATTACGATAATGGGAGCGATCTTTATTCATGTTTTCGTCCAACCGAGTCATCAATCATGTGATTTGCTGCTGTCCAACGATTGGACATTTCTGAACAAATATAAACACGCTGCATTGTTTATGAAAATTGTAAACATATTCATGTGTCATGCAGAACACAATGACCAATCGTAATGTTAGATAGTTCAAAATCTGTGAGCACTTTTCACTATGTAGGTTACTTTGAGCACATTTTGCAATATGACCAATGACCTCGAGCACACGGAAAGTTAATAGAGATAATGCTCATTTTGATGCTTAACCCTATTTTCATACTTGAGGGCCAAAGAAGTCCTAGGCGTGTGTTTTTATTCATAAAACATTCAATTTTTGACAGAGAGACCTGAAATTTGGTGACTTTTCTTAAATGATGAGGATCATGACCATACATAATTTCATGCTTGTCACGTGCATAGTTTACTCATACTGAGCATGCTCATCTCGAATTTGAGATTTTCCGATTTGGGGTCCAAATTGCTCCCATGACTTTCAAAAAAAAATTATACTAGAAAGTACGATTTCTTGGATTGGGGGTCATTGGGCCGAAATGGCTTTATAGAGAAAAATATTAAAGATTTCAACAGAGGAAGCTCTTTCTTTCATGTCATTCCACAATTTTCTATAATAATAATAATATTAATAATAATAATGATAATAATAGTAATAATAGTAATAATAATAATAATAATAATAATATTAATAATAATAATAATAATAGTAATAATAATAATAATAATAACAATAATAATAATAACAATAATAATAGTAATAATAATAATAATAATAATAATAATAATAATAATAATAATAATAATAATGATAATAATCATAATTTTTATTATTGTTATTATCATTATAATCTATGTGCCCATGATAGAAGTGAGTCAGTATCATTCTGTAATGTGTCTGTCTCGTTCTGGATTTCAATGAGTCGAAATAAAAGGCTGTCATCGACGAACAGTTTGAGCTTGGTTAGAGTTGATATGTTTTTTCCTTATTCGTTAATGACTGTTAAAAAGCAGAGTAGTCCAAGGACAGTTCCTTGAGGCACTCCCGATAAAACCTTGCACTTCTCACTTCTACTTCCTGAGTTCTATTGCAGAGACAGTCTTCAAGCCAAGAATATAAATTTTATTCTTTCTGTTTGAGTCGTTTCTTCGTCTATTGCCTTTTCTGGGGATTTTGGGTCGATGTTTTTAATTCCATGGTGTTCCGGAGTCGTCTATGTGGTGTATTATCAAATGCCTTCGAAAAGTCTGAAACAAATAGATATATTTGTTTTCTGCTGTCTAATGCCTTTCCTATTTATTCTATGGTTTTTACGAGCTGGCTTTCACAAGATCTATGTTTCCGAAAACCATCTTGATAATCGACTAGAACATTATGGTTTTCAAAGTGGCGAAATGTTATTTGTGACCCCTCGTCTCAAAACGGTATCATGTCGGGATGGACCAGATGTTAAAAAGTCAAATTACAGTTAAACTGGTCAAAAATACTCGTATGGCACATTGGTATTTAGCACAGTAAAATATATTCCTCCTCCTCTATAAAGCATATAAACCCTGACTACAAATTCCATTTTCAGCATTTTAATCATCCCGACTTAATACCGCTTTGACACGAGGGGTCACATTTGAATATGCCGAATTTATTTGTATACTTGCCAAATTTGGACTGGACAATGTTTAACTCTCTCCTTACCAGCTATTTTCAGAATTTTACCCAAAACTTCATACTCACCCAACACAAAAATAGATTTTTCAAACAAAATAATATCGAGTATATTCTATATTTTGTTCAAAAAAAAAAAATAGCTCTGCAACACAGAGTAGAGTTTTTATAGCCATAACTATAAAAAATGAAATCAGAATAAGAAAATTGTTGGCTGCATCGTAACAAATGTGAATATTTTCCTATGGGTGGTAAGGAGATGGTTAGATTTGAATACTCTTCAACAGTCGTAACGGGCGTGACATCAGACTACTGAATCCAATTGGAAAGTTGAATTTTCTCCGAAACTGCTGTAATTTCCCTTGAAATGTTTAATTTCGTTTGGATAGGTGTTACATTTGCTCGGGAAGAGGTATAAGAGCTCACAATTTTTGTGGTGTCACCTGTTTATTCTTGTGCGGCTATGTGGTCTAGTGGTATGACACTCGCTTTCGGATCGGAAGGTCCTTGGTTCGAGCCTCGAGCTCGGCACATAGTTGAGTCCTTGGAAAAGGCTCTTTACTCACATTTCTCACCGTACTCAGGTGTAAAATGAGTACCTGGTAGTTTTGTTTTTGTCCCAAAATTTGTAATTTCGCTTAACAGGCGTTATGTCCGGTCATACGTGTTAAATTAAATGTTGCTGTTGGCAAGGGACCCATGTAAAGCGCTTTGAGCACGTTTAGTGGATATTGCGTTATGTAAAGCTCAATTATTATTCTTGTCTTACATTAGCGTTAAAACACGTGATGGCGATGGTGATGAAAATGATGTGTGTGATGATAAGGGTGTAGATAGAGCTGAGATGGGTGTTAATGATAATGAGAAAAAGGAGGAGTATGATCGTTTATATAGATGATTGAACAGATAGACGATATTATAGAGATTCAAAGTGATCATTTATTACAAGATGTTCAGTGACGCCGTTTAGAACACAATAACTATCACGGAGAGGAAGTTACATAATAAACAAGGGCGCGGTCTCTCTCTCTCTCTCTCTCTCTGTCTCTCTCTCTCTCTGCCTCTCTCTCTCTCTTTCTTTCTCTCTCTCTCCCTCTATCTCTCTCCCCCCCTCTCTCTCTCTCTCTCTCTCTCTCTCTCTCTCTCTGGAGACAAGGCAATGATATGGGACATAACTCTGTCAATCCTACACGAACACGACAACAATCACGCAGTTATTTCCCCATCCATTACAGTTCGGCTGAGGAGAGTGGATTTAATTTACGATTCTTAACACACTCAGCCCTAACACAGACTATATCTGTTGTTTACCCGGGTTACTTTTACCCCATGTATATTTAATACATTTTTCCGAGGCAAATGAAAGGCGTGGACCCTAGTATCAAAGCTAATGGTTTTAATTTTTACATGTTAATGGAAGTTGAATAAAACTATCTAGGTACATGCTCATTTTAAAGACATTTTCCAATTTTGAAAAGTAGCAAAAATCTCCAGGATTGAGTGAGTTACACTCTTGCCTTTTGGAATTCCAGACGTTTTTCCAACCGCTCCACGAGCTTGCGAGCACGTGTTGGGAACAGAGTTGGAATTTCAAACCACAAGATTGTAAGAAATCTTGTATTCTACCCTTAATTCCATTCGATTACTTCATCTCTGAGTAAAAAACATTTTCAGAAACATTTGAATGATATTTCTTTTTTCAAAAATCAAATTTTAGTGAAATTCAACATTTGATAATCTGACGTCACACATTATTATTGTAAACTTGATATCATTACGCGTTACTATTTAGAGAGAGGGGTATAGTTGTCTCGTTCAGTTTTGATTTAATTTCTTTTTGAAGTTGTCATGGATAGAAAATTGTTTTTAAAACAACGTGGAGCTTTTTAAAGTTTAAAAAATGACCATATTGGACATAATTCTAATCAGACGTCCAAACAGCTCGATTGATTGCACAATACTCTTCAACAGTCGTAACGTGACTTCCTTCCTAATGACGCATAGTAACTTAGTAACACTGGCTCGAAACTATCGGAACAATGGCGGACGCCCGTATGAAATAGTACTCCGGCGAGCATAAAAGCGTATCCATAGGGGGAAAAACCCATAAATTTGATCATGTTTTGACTTTTATACATTCTGATCACAAGGCATATGAAAGTTCTAGCCAGCATCAAGAATAAAAAGTGATGATTTTCTTTGTTTAGAACCAAGATGGCCGCCGTTGCCGGGCGGCGTGAAATCAGACTACTGAATCCAATTTACAATCCACCAATGACAGCGAGTCGCCGCAAGATATCAAAGTCACTCACCATGCAGTCACGGGAAGACACAAAGAGCCAGTCTTTGTCACCTAGTCTGACATGGCGGCTTTTTGCAACAAAAAAAATCCCTAATTTTGCAAAATTAAAACAGTAAAATTTGCGGTTAATTTTCAAAAAAAGCCCCCATAATTAGTTCATGAAAAGAAAGGTATTTGTTTGTTTTTAAGGGTTTCACGGCGCTTGCAACAAATGTAAGGTCATATCAGTACAAGTAAAAAAGAAGAAAATGGATAGTAGAAAAGAAACTAATCTTCATTAATTATCTTATTTTTTAAAAAAAAATATTAGATCTATTTTCTTTTCTTGCAAAATCTCGAAAATTTGCAAAAACATTAGCAGATTTTGCAAAAAAATTGCAGATATTGCGGCCGCAAGGCATAACAGTGATATTTTGCGATTTTTTGGGGCCGCAAGCAATGCAACAAAAAAAAACCCAAAACAAACTGCCATGGCAGCCTATTGTGTATTACCTTAATTGCCATCACACGGAATGTCGTTAGATCAAAGTTGAATGGAATGCAATTAATTATCTTATCTTCTTATCTTATCTTATTAAAGGCTTAATAGGAATTATCCTTTAAATGCCTTATACAATAGTTTATAATTACAGAATCTCATATAGCTTGTATTGTATCATTTACAGACAGTTTTACACAACTTTGAAAGTCAGGAAAAATGTATCAATCGAAAAATACAATCATAGAATAATTGGCAATACTGGAACATGTGTGAATGTGTGAACACACACACACACACACACACACACTAGGCGATGATAGCCTACTCAATAACTTACAACAGATTAGCTAGTAAACAAACAAAACGAAATGATGTTAGGTTTGTTTGTTTGTTTGTTTTTGTTTTTTAAGGGTTTTACGGCACTAGCAACATATTAAGGTCATGTCAGCGCCAGTAAAAGGGAAGAAAATGGGAAAGTAAAAAAGTTCTAGAATTACAATTAAAGCATCCAAGAAAAAGGAAGACAAAGGGGAATTGGCTCAAATAGGGAACAGATGTTGTAGATTCCAAGAGCACACTATCAAAATACTAAGTTTGAGATCACCTATCGCAAGGTATTAACTTTGTTTGGCAAATGGTAGCGAAGTTCAATCACGTGGTCTTCAGGTCAAGTTGTCGCTATAGGAGGTATTTGCCCGTTAAGATTACGACTTTTAGATTCAGCTATTAAAAAATTGAGCTTTTATATAGTGCAATATCTACTAAGTGTGCTCAAAGCGCTTTAGAAGGAGTCCCTGGCCAACAGCAATATTTAACATTTAGGACGGGACATGATGCCTGTTAGGCGATGTTATATTTTTTTTTCGGACAGAGACAACGCTGTTAACGGCCAGATACCTGAGTACGGTGAGAGAATGTGAGTAAAGAGCCTTCTCCAAGGACTCAACTATGCGCCGAGCGAGGCACGAACCCAGGACCTTCCTATCCGAAAGCGAGTGTCATACCACTCGCCCTAGGGAGGTTTCAGTTATACAGAGGTCAAATATAGAGGTAGGTAGGCAGATGTAAAATGAGTACCTGGCCGTTAACAGCGTTGTCTCTGTCCGAAAAAATTGTAATGGCGCCTAATAGGCGTCATGTCCCGTCCTACATGTAAAGTGTTGCTGTTGGCCATGGAGCCTTTATAAGGCACCTTGAGCACGTTTAGTAGATATCATGCTATATAAAAGGTCAAAGGTGTCGACAGAGCTGGTCATTATGTAGAAGTGGTCGTTATAATATACAGGTGGGCGCTAGGGCAGCTTTGACATTTGTTCACAATGAAAAGAATTATGTAATCAGACACTTGGTCATTCCCGAGATTCCCATTTACTTGCGGCTATGTGGTCTAGTGGTATGACACTCGCTTTTGGATCGAAAGGTCCTGGGTTCGAGCCACGCACTCGGCGCATAGTTGAGTCCTTGGTAAAGGCTCTTTACTCACTTTCTCTCACCGTACTCAGGTGTAAAAAAAATGAGTACCGGGCCGTTAACAGCGTTGTCTTTGTCCAAAAAATTGTAATATCGCAAAACAGGCCTACATGTTAAATGTTGCTGTTGACCAGGGACCCCTTGTAAAGCGCTTTAAGCACATTTAGTGGATATTGCGCTACATAAAGCTCAATTTTTTTTTTACTTCCCTGTTTTGTGCTCGTCGTCTGCAACACAAATCTACTACGGTAGCAATTAAGTTCTACGGGAAGTATCTAGTTCAACTACTCAGCGTCATCTTTGTATGGTAAGTAATCCTTCAGAGCCATTGGGCCGATGGAGCTGGAGTTTATCCAGGTTTCGATAGCATGAAACAGACAATAGCAATTGCTTGCTACCCATTGGTATGGACGCTAGTCAAATCGCAAAGAACATTCCATCAGATCTTACAGACCCAGCTACCCAATCACAGCTGGATGTACAGGGCGGGGTTCAGAAATTATAATCTCGACTACACCTGGGATTGATATCGGTCGCTTTGCGTGTGAAGCGAGTGCTCTACCAACTGAGCTATCGGGACCCAAGCATGGTAGGTGAAAATGAATTATATTTTTTTACCACTCTCAATACTCTTCAACAGTGGTAACGTCACTTCCTTCCTAATGACGCATGGTAACTTAGTAACACTGGCTCTAAACAATGGGAACAATGGCGGACGCCCTTATGAAATATTTCGCCGGCGAGCATTAAAGCGTATCCAGAGGAAAAAAACCAATACATTTGATCATGTTTTGACTTTTACACATTCTGATCACAAGACATATGAAAAGTTCTAGCCAGCATGAAGAATAAAAAGTAATGATTTTCTTTGTTTAGAACCAAGATGGCCGCCGTTGATGGGAGACGTGACATCAGACTACTGAATTGCTTGCTACCCATTGGTATGGAAGCTAGTCAAATCGCAAAGAACATTCCACCAGATCTAACAGACCCAGCTACCCAATCACAGCTGGATGTACAGGGCCGGGGGTTCAAAAATTATAATCTCGACTACACCCGGAATCGATGTACGTCGCTTTGCGTGTGAAGCGAGTGCTCTACCAACTGAGCTATCGGACCCAAGCATGGTACGTGGAACTGGATTATGTTTTTTTTTTACCACTCTCAATTGGATTCAGTAGTCTGACGTCACGGCGGCCATCTTGGTTCTAAACATAGAAAATCATAACTTTTTATTCTTCAAGCTGGCTAAAACTTTTCATATGTCTTGTAATCAGAACGTGTAAAATTCAAAACATGATCAACTTTATGTTTTTCTCCCTCTGAATACGCTTTTATGCTCGCCGGAGAAATATTTCATACGGGCGTCAGCCATTGTTCCGATAGTTTAGAGCCAGTGTTGCTAAGTTACCATGCGTCATTAGGAAGGAAGTGACGTTACAACTATTGAATCCTATTCAAATTTTTCTCAGGATATTGGAACCGTATTCGTATTTTTACTTGATTTTAAAAAAAATAGAATAAACCTAATGACAGAGGAGGGAACGGACAGGTGAGAGGGATGAATGCAAGGAGATTGTATGTCTGTGTGAGTGGGTATAGATAGTTCGAAGATGACGTCACTCAGGTCTTTGCTATTGTGTTTTGCCATCCTCGTTTATGACTAATGCTCACTGAACTGTATTAACCTGACTATAAACGTTCATGGATACACACCGTTTTGTGTATTGGTCCGTTATACTTCCGGATGACAATGTTATGAGCATCTTAGCCAAGCGCATACTATCTATATGTGTGTGTGTGTGTTTATATTAATGTCAGCGGGGTGGTGAGGGGGGGGGGGAGGGTGGTCATAAATTCTGACGATAAACGACCTTCGAAAGACGGCAAACATCACACGAGACAAGCGAATGTGAATACAACAATTTGGAGGGCCACCTGGACCTGCCTCAGGTAACATGTCAGAGTCGTAACGAAACAGTTCGGAAAAGTGTGCCGCGATTTCAAGCATTGCCCAACTTTCATGTGAGCTGTCATCATGGACAAGTACAGGAAGAAAATTACTGAATTTGTAGTAGTAGTAGTAGTAGTAGTAGTAGTAGTAGTAGTAGTAGTAGTAGTAGTAGTAGTAGTAGTAGTAGTAGTAGTAGTAGTAGTAGTAGTATAGTAGTATAGTAGTAGAGTAGTAGTAGTAGTAGTAGTAGTAGTAGTAGTAGTAGTAGTAGTAGCAGTAGCAGTAGCAGCAGCAGCAGCAGCAGCAGTAGTAGTAGTAGTAGTAGTAGTAGTAGTAGTAGTAGTAGTAGTAGTAGTAGTAGTATCGTTCGGCTCCACTTCTATGTTCAAGGTATCTTTCCAGGTTCGGAATTCTTCATCACATTTGTTGATGGTTTCAAATCCCCCCTCAAGTTTTGTCTCTGGGCAATCTAGTACGAGGTGGTTTGCATCTTGTGGTTCTTGGTTGCACTTTGGGCATGTTGGTGATTCTTGTAGCCCCCATTTGGGCATGTTGGCAGCTGTTCTTGTATGTTTTGACCGTAGTCTATTTGCAGCTACCCAGTATTTGTGAGAGACCCTAAACTGTAGTGTTCACTTTAGTTTGTGTCGTGTGAGGTGTGAGGTGTGTCGCGTGATGAATGCAGTGTGCGTTGAGTTGTTATTGGACATGAGTCGGCCATCTGAGTGCTTGTATCTGAGAATTTGTCATGATGGCAATGATGATGATAATGATGATGATGATGATGATGATGATGATGATGATGATGATGATGATGATGATGATGATGATGATGATGATGATGATGATGATGATAATGATGATGATGATGATAATTTGATGAAAAAGAAGAAATTGATGAGAGATATCCGGCACGAATTCCAACGAAACATGCGGAGAGATTATGCCCAAGGACCTCTGTTCACCGACCCCTCTGAAGCGCATTATGGACGGCCCCGTTTCGAGCCGGAATAAGTCCCGACAACCCTTGTACGCAGGTTTCCTGACTACAGACAGAATTGCATATACGAGATGGAAGTCGGTTTGGACGAATTCAATCCCTCGTGGGGGCGGGGACGTACACTCCTCTAAGCTTGGTGAGAAGTTGCCAGGCTTTGGTACCAGTAAGAGGAGACACTGGGTAGCTGCGAATCGGCTCCGGTCGAGGAGCTGCCTTACAGCAAATGCGCTTCATCAGTGGGAACTTTCTACCTGTCCTACATGTCCCCGCTGTGGGCAAGAACCCTAAACGGCAGAGCATCATGTTGAACGGTGTGTTGTGGCGATGCTACCGGACGGGTTCGCGACGGTGCACGAATGCGGACCAGACTTTGCTGATTGGGTCGATCGTCATAACATAGTAGTGTGAACCATAAGAGGCTGCTGCTACATTGGAAAGAACGATGCCCACATCATTCCCCATATCTTAACACTCTCCTTAACCCTCTGCTGCGGCTATATGGTCTAGTGGTATGACACTCGCTTTCGGATCGGAAGGCTCGCGCGCATAGTTGAGTCCTTGGAAATAGCTCTTTACTCAAATTCTCTCACCGTACTCATGTGTAAAATGAATACATGGCCGTTGAAAGCGTTGTCTCTGTCAGAAAAAAAATGTAGTATCGCCTAACAGGCGTCATGTTTCGTTCTATAATATATTACGTGTTGCTGCTGGCCAGAGACCCCTTGTAAAGCGCTTTGAGCATTTCATGTGGATATTGCGCTATATCAAAGCTCAAATTTAAAAAAAAATAATTTAAAATTTTAAATGTCAATACATCTCATCTAAACCTAATAAATGTGACCCATCGTCTCAAAACGGTATTATCTCGGAACGAACCAGATGCTTAAAAGTCGAATTTAATGTTAAACTGGTCAAAATGATAAATTGTTAGCATTAGCACCCTAAAATATGGTATCCATTCTCCTCAACAAATCGGAAAAACTCAACACAAGTCTGATATTTCTGGCTATAAATTCAATTTTCAACAACTTAAAAAATCCGACTTTGTACCGTTTTGAGGCGAAGGGTCAAAATATGGGGTTCCTTTTTTTTTTTTTTTTTACATGTGACTCGGACAACGTAACGAACTCTGCTTGGGGAGGGAGGTTCCCAGAAACATTGTTGGTTGGACGGTAAAGTGCCATTCGACTGACCGGGCCCAGTTTTTTAAAAATTGGGAATAATAATAATAATAATAATAATAATAATAATAATAATAATAATAATAATAATAATAATAATAATAATAATAATAATAATAATAATAATAATAATAATAATAATAATAATAATAATAATACACATTTATACAGCGCTCATTCTCGTGTAAAACACAAGCCCTGTGCACTTTACAATATAAATTATCAAATTTAATTGAAATTAAAAAAAAAAAATCATAGCCAAATCAAGGATTCATAGAGACAATAAAAACAAATACAGTAAAAATGTGTCTTGAGATTCTTTTTAAAGGTAGGTAAAGACTTGCACTCCCTCAGACCACGTGGTAGTTCATTCTAAATCTTGGGGCCGAAACAAGCAAACGATCTATCACCAAATTTTGTTCTTGATCTTTTTTCCGAAATTTTCGTTTTGTCATAACATGATTTTAAAGTGTAATTTTCAAATTTACACATGACCACGGAAGAAGCCTATCGCTGGAAAATAATTCCACCGACCTCGAAATGGCAGCACACCTACTCTCCAACAACAACAACACACTGAGCCAGTCAGCGTTGTTTTTATTTAAAAAATCTTCCGCCTAAGTTCAAGCAAGGACAAAGTATTTCAAAAGTAGTAGTAGTAGTAGTAGTAGTAGTAGTAGTAGTAGTAGTAGTAGTAGTAGTAGTAGTAGTAGTAGTAGTAGTAGTAGTCGTAGTCGTAGTAGTAGTAGTAGTAGTAGTAGTAGTAGTAGTAGTAGTAGTAGTAGTAGTAGTAGTAAACCTCGCAGTCCGAAAGGCGCTGGCTGAGAATTGTGCGATTCAGTCATAGTCGATAAGTATAGCTACTCTCTCCATCCATGTCGTCAATTGTTTCCATCGGTCACGGTCATGAGACGAGTCAATATTTGACTTCAAACATAAATTCACTCTTTATTTGATACAAGTCCAATCACAAAAACAAAAACAAAACAAAAAATGTTGTAATCCTAAGCACGACGAATTAATCACTACGCCTCTTGGAGTAATATTATAGGGAATGAGATTAGCGGAAGAGTAGCGTCCCTTGGTTGGACGTCACCGGCGGAGAAGTTATTTGTAAACAAACCAACTACAAGCCAAGCCGCTCCAAATACAAAATTTATTATTCATCTGTACAAAAATGCACATCATAATCAACGTAGATAGATCTTTTCTGTAGTTTTCTCCATTATGAAATGTCAACTATGATGTAGACTACAAATTTAAAATATAAGATGGTTTGTTTACTAAATAACTCCTCCACCGGTAACGTCCAATCAAGGGACGCTACTCTTCCGCTAATCTCAATCCCTATAGATAGTATGCGGATGACGTCACTCGAGCCTTTGTTATTGTTTTTGCCATCCGCGTTTGTGAGTTGTTCTCACTAAACTGTATTAACCAGCGTATAAAAGTTCATGGTTACACAGAGTTTGTGTGTTGGTCCGTTATACTTCCGGATGGCAATATTGTGAGCTTCTTAGCCAAGCGCATGCTATCTATAGAGGAAAGAAAGCCAGATTATGTATGTTTTTACATTGTCAAAGAGGGAAGGGTCGACTGTGATGGACAACATGTTTCATTCCCGGACAACAAAATGGAAGATCAACAGATGGCCGTTGCTTCTTGTTTTGTGTGTTTGTGTGTGTGTGTGTGTGTGTGTGTGTGCGTGTGTGGCAGGTGGGGATCTTTCGTTTATTGCGTCATTGGTGGTACGACAGCAGCTTCTAATGGTGTTCACACTATTATGTAATGACGATCGACCAAATCAGTTAAGTCCGTACCGCACTCGTGCACCGTCGCGAACCCACCCGGAAGCTTCGTCACAACGCACAGTTCGACTATAGATAGTTCGAAGATGACGTCACTCAGGTCTTTGTTATTGTTTTTTGCCATCCGCGTTTATGAGTAAACGCTCACTGAACTGTATTAACCTGACTATAAACGTTCATGGATACACACAGTTTTGTGTGTTGGTCCGTTATACTTCCGGATGGCAATGTTATGAGCTTCTTAGCCAAGCACATACTGACTATATGCTCTGCGGTTTCGGGTTCTTGTTCACATCCGTAAGTACATGCTGGGCAGGTGGAACGTCCCCACTGATGAAGCGATTATGCCATGAGGCAGGTCCTCGACTGATGCCGGTGGTATGGCAGCAGCCTCTTATGGTTTTCACACTACTATGTTATGACGATCGACCAAATCATCAAAGTCTGGTCCGCATTCGTGCACCGTCGCAAACCCGCCGGGTAGCATCGTCACAACACACCGTTCGACTAGATGCTCTGCCGTCTCAGGTTCGTGCCTGCCCAGAGCGAGTACATGTTGGACAGGTAGAAAGACCCCACCTATGAAGCGCACTGGCCGTTATCCAGCTCCTCGACCGAAGCCGATTCGCAGCCACCCAGTGTCTGCTCTTACTGGTATCAAAGCCTGGCAACTTCTCACCGTGCTTAGAGGAGTGTACGTCCCCGCCCCCACGAGGGATGAGGCAGTTCTTCGACTGAAGCCGGTGGTTTGGCGCCTCGCGGATATCAACACCCACTAACGTGAAACTCGGATACAACGGGGACAGTGGGTTCATCATCATCAAGTGCCAGACATCGGCGATCATGTCCCTCCAACCATATCTGTCCTCAGATCTTCTCAATATCTCGATTCCTGTTCCTCCTCCACCAATCCATCTGTTCAGATTGTCAATTGTCAACGGAAATGACAAGAACCACAACAAAAAAGTTGTACTTGTATCAGTTTGAATAACAATCAAAGAAGTTTTGGCACAAAGCACTTATGTCAATAATGATGAGAAATATAGGGTGTAGAGAAATGCCAAATTAAAACAGAGAATAAAAATATATCAAATTGATCATCATCAAGTGCCAGGCCTGTTGCAGACATCGGCGATCATGTCCCTCTAACCATATCTGTCCTCAGATCTTCTCAATAGCTCGATTCCTGTTCCTCCTCCACCAATCCATCTGTTCAGATTGTCAATATAATCTATCCTCAGTCTCCCTCTTCTTTTCTTCCCAGCAACTTTACCCGTAAGTACAATCTTTTCAATACCGTTTTTTTCTGTAAATATGTCCGAGAAATTTTAACTGTCTTTTTCTGATGGTGTTTACCAAAGTTGGTCGTACTCCAATTTCTTTTAATACCTCCTCGTTTTTTATTTTATCTTTCCATGAGATTCTAAGAATGCGTCAGTGGGACTAGTAAATAAAAATAGAAACCCGTTGTATTCGTATTTGAAGAGAAGCAATGCTGAAGGATTTTTTTTAAACCAGCAAAGAACACATTTCGAGTTACCAGAGAGAATGCGATTAAAGAGCCTCAAACCCAGGACCTTCCGATACGAAAGCGAGTGTCTTACCACAAGACCACGTAGCCGCATATTATATATATTATATATATATATATATATATATATATATATATATAAATATATATATATATATATATATATATATATATATATATATATATATATATATATATATATATATATATATATATATATATATATATATATAATATGCGGCTACGTGGTCTGTGTGTAAGGAAGAAATAATATATAATATATATATATATATATATATATATATATATATATATATATATATATATATATATATATATATATATATATATATATATATATATATATATATAGGTAGATAGATAGATAGAAAGAGAGAAATAGCGAGAGAGAGAGAGAGAGAGAGAGAGAGAGAGAGAGAGAGAGAGAGAGAGAGAGAGAGAGAGAGAGAGAGGTGGAGGAGACAGAGAGAAATGCTGTATACACAAATGTAATAAAAGAGAGGGAGAGATAGAGACAACTAACTTGACGCTACACTACCTTTAAAAAATGACGTCAAACTGCCAGTCCTAGAGGGTTCCAGCGTAGCCATCGTTATGTTATAGCCTGACACTGTGGCCTTCGTAAAGTTATGGCCTGACACTGACCAAAAAATGACGTCAAAATGCCAGTCTTTTGCCACAAAGGAAAACAAATCGTGAGTTGTATTCAATAGTTCAGCCAGTGAAAGAACTTGTTTCCATGAGCTCTACTAACGACAACTCACTAGGTGGTGCAAAAACCAAATAATGACGTCAAACTGCCAGTCCTTTTGGGTTTCAGTGTCAGGCTATAACATAACGATGGCTACGCTGACACTGAAATCCAAAAGGACTGGCAGTTTGACGTCATTATTTGTTGTTTTTTTTTGCACCGCCTAGTGAGTTTTCGTAAGTAAAGCTCATGAAAAAAAGTAATTTCATTGGTTGAACCATAGAATACAACTCACGATTTGTTTGTTTTTTTTGTGGCCAAAGACTGGCATTTTGATGTCATTTTTTGGTCAGTGTCAGGCCATAACTTTACGAAGGCCATGGTTCTAGTGTCAGGCTATATCATGTTAACGATGGCTCCCAACCAAAGTACAAAACTATAGACAGTATGCGCTTGGCTAAGAAGCTCATAACATTGCCATCCGGACGTATAACGGACCGACACACAAAACTGTGTGTATCCATGAGTGTTTATAGTCGAGTTATTATACTTCAGTGAGCATTACTCATAAACGCGGATGGCAAAAAAAAACAATAACAAAGACCAGAGTGACGTCATCTTCGAACTATCTATATGTTACCTTGAACGTTTATGATCTGGTTTAAACAGTTCAGTCAGAATAACTCATAAACGTAGTTGGCAAAAAAAAAAAAAAAACTAAAAAAAAAAAACAAAAACAAAAAAGAACAACCCAATAACAAAGGCCTGCGTGACGGCATCTTCGCTCTATCTCTACACCGACGCATGGATGTACTTTGTTTTACATATGTGACCCTTTGCCTCAAAACGGTATTAAGTCGGATTGGTTAAGATGTTGAAGATTGAGTTTATAGTCAGAAATATCAAACTTGTGTTGATTTATACGGTTTATTGAGGAGAATGGATACCATATTTTAGGGTGCTAATGCTAACGATTTATAATTTTGACCAGTTTAACATTAAATTCGACTTTTAAGCATCTGGTTCGATTCGACATAATACCGTTTTGAGACGATGGGTCACATATGTACAAACACATCCGGACAAATATAGTCCATGTAACTCACTTACATCATTAACTCTCTCCTTACCAGCCATTTTCAGAATTTTCCCCAATACTTCACACCAAACTAACACAAAATTATATTTTTATCACTTAAATATAATAGCAGTAAGTTCTTGCGATAAATAATTTCTTTAGCAAAACATGCTCTACAACACACTGTTCATTTTCTTTAAATTTTATGACGTACATAAGAAATTTGAATAAGAAAAATGTTGGTTGTATCGTAACGAATATGACGATTTTCCTATAGTTGGTAAGGAGAGGGTTAACACCTAGGACTTCATAGGAAAATCGTCATATTCGTTACGATGCAGCCAACAATTTTCTTATTCTGATTTCATTTCGTTTCTAGTTATAGCTCTAAAATCTCGACACTGTGTTGTTATATTTAGATATAGCTATGAAAATTCGACACTGTGTTGCAAAGCTAATTTTTCTGAACAAATTATAGAATATACTCGTTACTAATCTATTTCAAAAATTTATTTTTGTGTTGGGTGAGTATGAAGTAAATTGTAAAGTTCTGAAAATAGCTGGTAAGGAGAGAATTAACGTTAAGACAATTCGAGATATCCTTTGAAGTTTTTCTTCATATTAAATCAAAATTTAATGTTTCTGTTCATCTGTGGTTCCGTGGCTTAAATTGCGGCTATGTGGTCTAGTAGTAAGTATGACACTCGCTTTCGGATGGGAAGGTCCTGGGTTCGAGTTTCGCTCGGCGCATAGTTGAGTCCGCCTTGGAAAAGGCTCTTTACTCACATTCTCACACCGTACTCTGGTGTAAAATGAGTACCTGACCGTTAATTGCGTTTTCTCTGTCCGAAAAATTGTAACAATTCCTAACTTTTTTTTTTCTGACAGAGACAACGCTGTTAATGGCCAGTGACTCATTTTAAACCTGAGTACGGTGAGAGAATGTGAGTGAAGAGCCTTTTTCAAGGACTCAATCAACTATGCACCTAGCGAGATTCGAACCCTGGACCTTTCGATCCGAAAGCGAGTGTCATAAAAGCGAGTCATAAAAAAACGATTCGGCTCCGATATGCCTTTTTCCGCCTCTGACCGTAGCCATCGTTAACATATTATAGATAGTATGCAGATGACGTCACTCAGGTCTTTGTTATTGTTTTTTGCCATCCGCGTTTATGAGTAATGCTCACTGAACTGTATTAACCCGACCATAAACGTTCATGGATACACACAATTTTGTGTGTTGGTCCGTTATACTTCCGGATGGCAATGTTATGAGCTTCTTAGCCAAGCGCATACTATCTATAGCCTGACACAAGAACCCTCTAGGACAGGCAGTTTGACGTCATTTTTTAGGTTTGTGCAACGTTTAGTGAGTTGTCGTTAGTAGAGCTCAAGGAAACAAGTTATTTCATTGGTTGAACTATTGAATACAACTCAAGATTTGTTTTCTTTTGTGCCATAAAGACTGAAATTTTGACGTCATTTTTTGGTCAGTGTCAGACTATAACTTTACGATGGCTACGGTTCTAGTGTCAGGCTATAACTTTACGTTGGCTACGGTTATAGTGTCAGGCTACGATGGCTACGGTTCTAGTATCAGGCTATAACTTTACGATGGCTACGGTTCTAGTGTCAGGCTATAACTTTACGATGGTTACGGTTCTAGTGTCAGGCTATAACTTTACGTTGGCTACGGTTCTAATGTCAGGCTATAATTAACTTTACGATGGCTACGGTTCTAGTGTCAGGCTATAACTTTACGATGGCTAAGGTTCTAGTGTCAGGCTATAACTTTACGATGGCTACGGTTCTAGTGTCAGGCTATAACTTTACGATGGCTACGGTTCTAGTGTCAGGCTATAACTTTACGATGGCTACGGTTCTAGTGTCAGGCTATAACTTAACGATGGCTACGGTTCTAGTGTCAGGCTATAACTTTACGATGGCTACGGTTCTAGTGTCAGGCTATAACTTAACGATGGCTAAGGTTCTAGTGTCAGGCTATAACTTGACGATGGCTACGGTTCTAGTGTCAAGCTATAACTTTACGATGGCTACGATGTGACTCTCTAGGCTCCAACATATAACTGAACACGGCAATGGTAGCAGCTTCTAATGGTGTTCATACTCACACTCACACTACTATGTTATGACGATCGACCCAATCAGCAAATTCTTTACCGCACTCGTGCACCGTCGCAAACCTACCCGGAAGCTTCGTCACAACACAGCAATGGCATTGATTCAATCGATAATATTTATTTATTTATTTATTTATTTATTTATTTATTTATTTATTTATTTGTATATTTATTTATATTTATTTTTATATTTATATTTATTGCTGGTAAGATATCAGTCCAAAGTTTTCCAATGCAAAATATTTATTTATCACCAAAACCGATTTCTGTTTTATTTACTTTTCGTCCTCAGAGTGAATAATTACCTATCTAATTTTCCTTGTCTCACGATGAATCAAGTTGCGTGAATATTATAAAATAAAAATGAATATAAAATTTTAAAAAAAGAACACAGTACCAAATACGGACCGTTTCGGGCTCGAAACCCTTCTTCAGCCACCACCAACAACCAAAATAAAAAAAACCCTATACAAACATGAATACATTACTAAAAAGACAGATCGACGTCATTTATGTTTTCATTGTTTTGTTTTGTTTTTTTTGTTGGCTGATGAAGGGTTTTGAGCCCGAAATGCCCCATTTTTGTTTGTTTTTTTTTTTTTTTTTTTTTTGTATTATTTTTTTTTTTTGTTTTTTTTTTTGCAAGCTATTATATTATTCCTTTTTGTTAATTACCGTCTACAATCCACACCCTCTTGTAGGTTGGTATCACTTATCTAGATAATGTTTATCGGTTTTCCCGATAAATAAATAGTACCCATTCTTTAACCTTCTCCTTATCACGCATAGAAAAATCGTCACATTTGTTACGATACAACCAACATTTTTCTTGTTCAAATTTCTTTTGTACATCATCCAAAATTTAAAAACTGAAAGTGTATTATTAGAGCATGTTTTACTAAAGAAGTTATGTATCGCAAGAACTTCACTTTTATTTGTTTGAGTGGTAAAATATATATTTTTGTGTTAGTTGGAAGTGAAGTTTTGGGGAAAATCCTGAAAATGGCTGGTAAGGAGAGAGTTAAAAAGGACCAATTTCCCGGGAGAGTGAATACAAAGATACTGGAAGCTGTTGACTGTAAAAAGTAATGAACAGAAATAAAAATAAAATAACTGCCTCATCAGAAAGTAGCCATCGTTAAGTTTTAGCCTGACACTGAACGTAGCCATCGTTATGTGTTATAGCCTGATACTGAAATCCAAAAGGACAGGCAGTTTGACGTCATTATTTAGTTTTTGCACCGCCTTGTGAGTTGTCGTTAGTAGAGCTCATGGACACAAGTGGTCCCATTGGTTGAACTATTGAATACAACTCACGATTTGTTTTCTTTTGTAGCAAAAGACTGGCATTTTGACGTCATTTTTTGGTCAGTGTCAGGCTATAGATAGTATGCAGATGACGTCACTAAGGCCTTTGTTATTGTTTTTGCCATCCGCGTTTGTGAGTTGTTCTCACTAAACTGTATTAATCAGACTATAAAAGTTCATGGTTACACAGAGTTTGTGTGTTGGTCCGTTATACTTCCGGATGGCAATGTTGTGAACTCCTTGGCCAAGCGCATTCTATCTATAAGGAATGAGATTAGCGGAAGAGTAGCGTCCCTTGATTGGACGTCACCCATAGTCTGTGACGTCACCGGCGGAAAAGTTATTAGAGAGAGAACGTCATGTTGGTTGTGCGCATGCGTCCGAGGACGAGAGACGCATGCGCACAACCAACATGACGTTCTCTCTTTAATAACTTTTCCGCCGTCGAGGACGAGAGACGCATGCGCACAACCAACATGACGTTCTCTCTCTAATAACTTTTCCGCCTGTGACGTCACAAACTATGGGTGACGTCCAATCAAGGGACGCTACTCTTCCGCTAATCTCATTCCCTATATATGTTTACCTGCTGGGGGGATCTCTGATGTGCTAATATCGCAATGTCATTTGACAGCCAGAATGATCTATAAGTACAATGTTATACAAAACGCGTGACGTCATGCACGTCTAGAGCAATGGCAAACGACATGACATGTCAATGGCCGTACCATATGCATAACATGCTCTCCTATACTCTGAATAATAATAATAATAAAAAAGACATTTTGAAGAATTTGGACAGAAAACCTGCCTGTCCTTCAAATATCGAGCCATTAAATCAAATTCTTCTTTTTTAAAAAAAAAATCTCGAACCTGGGACTTCACGGAAGGTTTCATGGACAGCAAGATACTGGACATTTCAATCCCTTGATATTTGAAGAATATGTTGTTGTTGTTTTTTTTGGCCATATTTGTTGTTTTTGGGGATTTTTTTGGAAAACGTATTTTTCTTATTTTAGAGTACGACAGAACAATGCTACGCGTGTGTTCCTTTGTCTGTCTGTGTGTGCTAAAAATATATATATATTTGTGTGTGTGTGTGTGTGTGTGTTTTAGTGTGTGTTAGAGAAGCGAGTGTTTTAGAGGGAGAGAGAGAGAGAGAAGTGAGAGGGGAAAAGAACCACATCTTTTGTCTAGTCAGCACATTTTAGCCAATATAATATCACACGTTCACACATACGACGTACGTCACACAGAACACACCCCCGCAGCACATTATATATACATAGACAAGAAAAAACACACAAAAAACTAGTACTTATTTATTTCTTCTCTGTACTCGCTAATATACTTAGTGCTTTTTGATAATCCTAATAATATTGTAATCTACATCCATTGTGTTTTCAATTTGGAGTAAACATTCAAAAACAAGGGAAACGGGAACGAGATTCTCGGCATTGATTTGATAAAGGTAAGTAACTGCAACGGATAAACTCACTCAATCCTAGAGATTTTTGCTACATTTCAAAATCAGAGAAAATGTATTAAAATTGAGCATGTACATAGATAGTTTTATTCAACTATCATTAACATGCAAAAACTAAAAACATTAGCTTTGATACTACGCCTATAATTTGTCTCAGAAAAATGTAATAAATAGGCATGGGGTTAAAGTAACCCCGGGTAAACTACGGATATAGTCGGTGTTAGGGTTGAGTGAGTTAAACGTTTACTTTAACTCTTTCCTTACTAGCCATTTTTTAGGATTTTCCCCAAAACTTCACACCCAACTGACACAAATTGTTGTTTTTTTATCACTCAGTCATAATAGCAATAAGTTCTTGCCATACATAATTTATTTAGCTAAACATATTCTACAACACATTGTTCATTTAAATTTTATGATGTACAAAAAGAAATTTGAATTTTAAAAATGTTGGCTGTATCGTGTGACGGTTTTCCTATAGTTGGTAAGGAGAGGGTTAACATATGTCTGTATGTTTAATTCTCTACTTACGGGCCAATTTCAGTATCTTCCCAAAAATTGCAGGCTTACCCAGCAGAAAAATTGATTTTTAAAACTCAAATCAATCTCTATATAAAACAACTTTATGTTCTTATTAATTAAACAAAAATTATTTTGATGTACAAAATAAATCTGAATAAGAAAAAAAAAATTATTTTATTGTATCGTAACAAATGTGACGATTTTGCTGTAGGTGGTAAGGAAAGTGTTAAAAGTGCAGCATCTTCTAATGGTGCTCACACTACTATGTTACAACGATCGACCCAAAAAGCAAATTCCGTACCGCACTCGTGCACCGTCGCAAACCCTCCCATAAGCTTCGTCACAAAACAAACTATTAATTATGCTCTGCGGTTTTGGTTTCGTTACCACAACAGGTGTTGAACAGGTGGTAAGTCCCCACTGAAAAAAAAAATGCTAAATTTCTTTTCAAATTCTGTGGTTGTATAAATAGATGAGATTAATTGTGGTGTCTAGCCGTAGCCATCGTTATGTTATAACCTGAGACTGAAACCCAAAAAGACTGGCATTTTGACGTCATTATTTGTTTTTTGCACCGCATAGTGAGTTGTCATTAGTAGAGCTAATGGAAACAAGTTATTTCATTGGTTGAACTATTGAATATAACTCACGATTTATTTTCTTTTTGTGTCCAAAGACTGGCATTTTGACGACATTTTTTTGGTCAGTGGCTTTTAGTTAACGATGGCTTCGGC
>NC_088374.1:16534978-16537478 GCF_034508935.2 Berghia stephanieae | reverse complement strand
AATAATAATAATATTAATAATAATAATTATTATAATAATAATAATAATAATGATAATAATAATAATAATAATATATAATAATAATAATAATAATAATAATAATAATAATAATAATAATAATAATAATAATAATAATACACATTTATACAGCGCTCATTCTCGTGTAAAACACAAGCTCTGGGCACTTTACAATATAAATTATTAGAAAAAAAAAATGAAAAAAAAGATCCATAGCCAAATCAAGGATTCATAGTGTCAATAAAAGCAAATACAGTAAAGTTGTGTCTTGAGATACTTTTTAAAGGCAGGTAAAGACTTACACTCCCTCAGACCACGTGGTAGTTCATTCCAAATTTTAATCTTGGGGCCGAAACAAGCAAACGCTCTATCACCAAATTTTATTCTTGATCTTTTTTCCAAAATTTTCGTTTGGTCATTACATGATCTTAAAGTGTAATTTTCAAATTTACACATGACCACGTGATCTGTGAGATATGCCGGTGCTATACCAGTCAAACACTTATAAACAAGACACGCCGCTTTGCAATACGTGCGCTTTTCAAGGGGCAACCAATTTAGAGAGGCCAACAAGGGGGTTGCATGATCGTGAGTTAACTTGTATTCAATAGTTCAACCAATGGGACAACTTGTTTCCATGAGCACTACTAACGACAACTCACTAGGCGGTGCAAAAAATCAAATAATGACGTCAAAAGGCCAGTCTTTTGGGGTTTTAGTGTCAGGCTATAACTTAACGATGGCTACGATATCACCAGATCTGATAAGCGATAACTTAGGGTTTGTCTATTGCAATCAAAACTGTTATTAATAATTATTAGTTAGTAAGGGAGGCCTTCCGAAAGCTCCTACATCCCCAGTATTCTTGGTTTTTATAATGTTCTAGTCGGGGGTTTGGGAAGGGGGGGAACTTTTTTTTGTTTTTAAAGTCTCCCCCCCCCCCCCCCCTCCCAAACCCCCTACTAGAACAATATTAAAAAAAGTTTCCCCGCTTCCAAACCCCCTACTAGAACAAGAATACTGGGGATGTAGGAGCTTTCGGAAGGCCCCCCGTTAGTAATATTATTAAGAGTATTATTGTTTTGTTTTCTAATCTCCAGGAATGGAAATCCCTCAAGCTTACCATTTTTCTCGTCGGGCAATGCACCATCCCGTATATAGTATATTATTCGGAACTTCAGCAAGACCTCAGGGGAACTCCAGATTTTCAGGAAATCCCAGTAGTGGATTTAATAAATTCGGCGAGGTGATTGGATCACGTCGTGTGACGTCACAATCCCATTCTCCAAAAATAGCATTATCTCAAATTGGAGGGGGACGAACTCGATTAGGCGCCGCACAGCCTCGTTTTATTTCACCGACGAGAAGAACGTCATCTTCGTCATCACCATCATCATCAACGTTGCCAGTATCATCTTTTTCGTCATCATCATCATCATCATCATCACTGCCATCATTAAGTAGAACAATTTCCAATGATGGAAGCAACCGAATTGCACACCAAAAAAGAGGTAAGATACCGTTGTTTTCATTAAAGAAAATAATTCAAGGGGGAGGCCTTCCGAAAGCTCCTACATCCCCAGTATTCTTGTTTTTTTTTATAATGTTCTAATAGGGGGTTTGGGAGGGGGGGGGGGGGCTTTTTTAAAAAAAAAAAAGCTCCCCCCTCCCAAACTTCCTACTAGAACAAGATTACTGGGGATGTAGGAGCTTTCGGAAGGACTCCCATTAAAGGCGTTGAATATAGGTTCACACTCCATTCGAATCAATCCGCCACATAACTACAATGGCGACGGTAAGGCTAAAATAGGAATTGAAGTTTATGGCACGGTTTAGGCCTATTTATTAGGAAAATCCTTTAGATAGTTCGAAGATGACGTCACTCATGTCTTTGTTATTGTTTTTTGCCATCCGCGTTTATGAGTAATGCTCACTAAACTGTATCAATGAGACTATAAACGTTCATGGATACACACAGTTTTGTGTGTTGGTCCGTTATACTTCCGGATGGCAATGTTATGAGCTTCTTAGCCAAGCGCATACTATCTATATTTAATTAATTTTATTTTTTTTTGGAAAAGACCCAAACCGCCCCATAAACCATCATTTTGAAATTATTTACCGGGTGGTAATAAAATAGTACTCAATATATTATGTTTTGATAATAGTAAAGAATTTTTTTTAAATTATAAAACCATAAACCAAACAACACTCAGTGCTGATTAAATGATTTAGTGTTGTATTTGTTCGCAATGATATTAAAAAAAAAAACCCCAGAGCATATATATATATATATATATATATATATTATAGAGAAAAAAAACCCACAACCGCTAAACATGCTCAACGCGTTTTACAAGTCCAAAAGTAACACTTAACATATTATAGGACATGACATGAAGCCGAAAGGGGAAATATATTTTACAAATATTTTTATTTTCGTACAAGACAATGTTGTTAAAGACCAGATACGCATTTAAAA
>NC_088374.1:16497478-16529978 GCF_034508935.2 Berghia stephanieae | reverse complement strand
AACATCATAGTGCGTCTCCATCCTTCTTTTGTCATAATAATATTCTTAGCTTTCTGTGGTTTCTACTGCACCTTAAACTCCTCCTCTCCCCCCCCCCCCCTCCTTCCCCTCCCCCCCCCCCTCCAACCATCTAAGTGGTTGTGCATGACTCTTCATCCATCGATTAATCTTTATCTATCCTATTTCCTCCTTCATATATATATATATTTATATATATATATTATATATATATATATATATATATATATATATATATATATATATATATATATATATATATATATATATATATATATATATATATATATATACATATGAAGGAGGAAATATATATATATATATATATATATATATATACATATGAAGGAGGAAATATATATATATATATATATATATATATATATATATATATATATATATGCGTGTGTGTGTATCAAAATATATATATATATATATATATATATATACATAAATATATACTATAATATAATATAATATAAAAACGAAAACCAGGAAATGATAGTGCTCAACTTCTTAATAAAAGGAGCTATATATAAAATATTTCAAGTATAATTAATTATTCTTGAAATATTATATATACATACACACACATATATATATATATATATATATATATATATAATATATATATATATATATATATATATATGTGTGTGTATGTATATATAATATTTCAAGAATAATTAATTATACTTGAAATATTTTATATATAGCTCCTTTTATTAAGAAGTTGAGCACTATCATTTCCTGGTTTTCGTTTTTATATTATATTATATTATAGTATATATTTATGTATATATATATATATATATATATATATATATATATATATGTGTGTGTATGTGTATGTTTATGTTTGTCTGCGTGAGTGCTCTTGTGCATATGTGTGTATGTGTGTGAATATGTTAACCTTGAATTCTGAAATTTTATACCAAATGTCTTCTTCAACATTATTTCAGCCTCATATGGTGGAAGACGTGGTAGACATTTACAACCAAGAGGCTCGCTCAATGAGGGAGCGACCAGCCGACAACGTTACTTGCTTCAGCAGCTGCAAGAAAAAGAGCAGCAACAGTTACAACAACCAAGATTTAATGACAGAAGACGTCAACAGCCTCCACGAGTTCAACAACACGCTCTACAGCGTAACCAGCATACCTCAACAAACCACAGAGGGCAGCATCTACAGCATCAGATATTGGTACGTCAAGAAAATCAAAGACGACAACAGCAGCAACAGCAGCAACAACAGCAACAGCGGCAAAGGCTACAACTGCAACAGCAACGGCAAAATCAATTACAACAGCAACGACTTCGAAAGATGCAGGAAGAGCAATCCTTATTATTGGACGGAGTCCAAAGAACTGGTCAGAAAATTTCTAATTCACCACAATTCAGACAGCAACAAATACGTCACCAACCGCAGGAGCGACGTATATCTAGACATCGCATGGATGAAAAAAATGAATTCCCAGTTCCATCATCTGAAAACTACCTTCAACAACAACAACAAAACGAGCACAGACAACTCCGTAGGCAGGATCTTCTATCATTGTATAATCGGCAGTCTCCGGCGAACCCAATGGTATTTTCCAACGACCATGCTGAAACCAGTAAATATAGTTACGAACGCAATGCTGTAATTCCAGCGTCAAAAGATGCTCTCACGTTAAGAACACAACATCCAAGACTCAATGACGCTGTTCCTAACTCGCATGGTGTCAGAGAACCAATGCAAAATAATAGATATATCAAAGGTCAAATTCGAAATCAACCTCAAGAGCAGTATCAGTTAGGAAATGCTCAACAAATGCAACAAGTGCCTCAAGAAAACCACTCTTTTCTCAAAGAAACGTTATCTCTTCAAGAAGATAGAAAACAAAGCGACCTGTCGGACTTGTCGAAAATAAGACAAAGAAATTTAGAACAGCTTTTACAGCGGAGGCGTCAAGTTCAAGATATGATTGATAAATTAAGTAGGGACAACACGGCAGGAAGCAACAATAATCTACAACAGCCAGAGCACAACGCTTACATCGATAAAGATATGAGTTCAAATTTGCCTGGACATGGTGAGCAAACACAGTATTTGGGAAGCGCAAGGGGTGGTACAAATGAAGTGATTCTGCAACAATACCCTTATGGGACTGAATCTAATCGAGATGATGTTAGAATCGACAATGTTAATATTCAAAATAGATTGCAAGGGTTTCAAGGAAATCAACCTCTGACAAAACAACAGCTGGTACAAGGTGCTACCACCAGGCATCAGAATCCCAACATTTCAAATAATCAGATGGCTCAAACATCTCATAATGAACAGCATTACATAGATATGCTCCGTATTCAGCGTCAAAACCAAATTCGTCACACTCTACAGCAAGGGCAGCAAAATGATCAATGGGGGAATTATATTTTTTCACAACCTCAGCAAATACAGAACACATTAAATAACTCTCAGCAAGCTCAAGTTGCCTTTGACACTTTAAACATCAGAAACACTCAAACCTCTAATAATATCACGTCTCAAAGTGCACCCAAAATGACACTGGAAGGAACAGAAACCGAATTGAAAAACCCAAGACAAAGCCTATTAGGTAATAGTTCAACATTTTCAACCATTATCGGCACCTTTCCGATACAAACGACCTCAATTACACAACCAATTCCAACATCTCCTTCAATAAATTCCACTAAATCCCATACATTATTTGCCACAAACACGACACAAGTAAACCCAATGGAGAATACTTTTATCCAGGATACTCCTCAAACACTGACTGTTACAACAAAAGCGCCAATACCGAGCAGCGGAAGTAACACTTTAGGCAATCAAGAAGCAGCTCAACTGTCTCCAACAATAATACGTCTTTTCAACAGCACCATTCAGATTCCCCCTGATATTGAATCAAATCCCCTAAAGAAAGCAGTTTTTCTTGAAGTCATCTTCAAGGCAAAGGTGCAGGAAGAATTTAGAAGAATGCAACAAGAGCAGATAAAAAACAACCAAGCAACTGTAATAAATAAAAACCAAGGCTTAACAGTCAACAATATTAACAGTTTAAACACAAACCAAGCATCAGTCATAACGCCAATCAACATCTCGACTCCGGTAATCACGACCACTTCTACTCCTATCGCGACTACTATTCTTACAACCACAACACCCAAACCACCATTTTATAATGAAAATGTAACTCTAGATCCAGCAATCTATCTCACGTGGTCTTTGCCACATTTCTCCATTCAAGAACTCAAAGGAACAAACATAACAAACATTCTTGACAATCTGAAACAGATACACACTCAAGCCCTTCGCCATATTAGGAGAAATCGCGTAGAATCTTTCCGAACTTTCCTTATAGATAAATTAATACAAGACCCAAAAAGCATTATCATTGATTTGCCTAGCTCAGGAACTCAACAAAAATATTTCGAACGCGTTGATAAAGGACCCTCCGTTTTGATTAGAGAACTCGTCAGTGGTTTGATTAGAAATACAGATCCAACAGGAAACACTGATTTTGCAGGCAATTTGGTTAAAAGGCAAGCTGCTGAGTTTGAGCTAACTGAAGCAGAAGATCTCATTCCGGCCCTTAGATTTACATGGCTATTACCTAGAGGAAGCTACCCCAAAAACCCCTCGAAGATTATGGATTTTATAAGAGAACAATATGGAAATAAACAACGGCGCACTGAAACTGGCATACGTATTATTTCAAATAAAAAAATAGGAGTGGTTTTGCCAACTAAAAAACCAACAATACCTCTCACCGTGCAAAATAGTTGGCAAAACTTAAATGTAGTTAAACAGAATAGTCAGAATCAAAAATTGCGACAGACAAATGTTCAACTGCAAATGCGTCCAGGTCAAGAGCATAAACCAATAACGATTCCAACAAGACATAACAAACAGCAGATACAAGAACTTCAGCCACAGACACAGCACTCAAAACAACAACAACAACAACAACAACAACAACAACAACAACACAAGTATCCTCAGCAGCAACCGCTTAATCATTATCAGGAGCAAAATGCACAGCAACATCAAAGAATGAACGAAAGCATGAATATTCATCCTCAGTTTTTACACATCATTCAAACCGTAAAAACACTCTATCCTAATCTTCCACCAGAGCAGATGAAACCATTCTTACAAATTATGTTTCAAAAGTTTCAAACAACTATGTACTCCTCTATCATCAAACCAAACAACACATCCTTATACAACAACAACAACACCATGAGCAAGAATGGCAGCATTCACAACACCGGTAATATACCCAATAACAACAACAATTACAACGGAGGAGGCTCTAACACTAACAAATATCAACAAAGCACCGGAATACAACAGCTACATCAGCAACATCACCTTCAGAATCATCAAAACCTGCAACTACAAGACCAACGTAACTATCAACCAAAATCAAAACAACAACAACAACAACAATATCAACAGTCAGTGCAATATCATCAACAATCAAAACAACAATCGCATCAACAAAAACAACATTTGGGACAGCAGCAAATGCATCAACACCAACAAAATCAAATGCAAGAAAATCATCAACATAAACACGAACAGCAAAGACAACAACAACAACAACAACAAAAACAACAACAACAACAACAACACCAGAAGCAACATAAACAACAACAACAGCAACAACTACAACAACACTATGAACAACGACAACAATATCAACAACATCAACAACAACCACAACAAAATCAACAGCAACAGCAACATCAACAAAAACAACAACAACCACAACAACAACCACAACAACAATATCAACAACAACAACAACAACAACAACAATATCAACAACAACAACAATATCAACAACATCAACAACAACCACAACAAAATCAACAGCAACAGCAACATAAACAAAAACAACAACAGCAACAACAACAACCACAACAACAATATCAACAACAACAACAACAATATCAACAACATCAACAACAACCACAACAAAATCAACAGCAACAGCAACAAAAACAACAACAGCAACAACAACAACAACAACAACAACAGCAACAACAACAACCACAACAACAATATCAACAACAACAACAACAACAATATCAACAACATCAACAACAACCACAACAAAATCAACAGCAACACCACCACCACCAACAACAACAACAACAGCAACAACAACAACAACAACCACAACAACAATATCAACAACAACAACAATATCAACAACATCAACAACAACCACAACAAAATAAACACCAACGGCAACATCAACAAAAACAACAACAGCAACAACAACAACCTCAACAACAATATCAACAACAACAACAACAACAATATCAACAACATCAACAACAACCACAACAAAATCAACAACAACAACAACAACAACAACAACAACAACAACAACATTCACAACAACAATATCAACAACACCATCAACAACCACAACAAAATCAACAGCAACAGCAACATCAACAAAAACAACAGCAACAACAACAACAACAACAACAGCAGCAGCAGCAACAACAACAAGTACAACAAATACAACAACAACAACATCAACAAAAGCAACAACAACAAAATCAGGGGCAACAACAATTTCAGCAGAAACAGCAAAGAAGAACATTAAGCACCACACCACAGCCAAACACGTTCAATTCTATCCAAACCATCCAAGCTCTCCACCCACATCTTTCACAACAACAAATTCAACTATTTATACAGGCCATGTTGGCGACACCTCAACACATGTCAACGACCTACAGCACACATAACAATCAGCACGACAGTAATATAACTGACAAAAATGATACCAACAAGATCAACGCCACCCAAAACAATATCAATATTGATAACAAGAATAAAATTGGACATACGATTAACAACCAAATGAAAAGTAATGTGAATAGCAGTGTCGATTACTCTGCACTCAATACTATAAATGTGAATATAAGAAACACTACAGCAGAAAGACAAGGAAAGATTATACGATTAAAAGACAGACCGTTTAAAGAAAAAGTACAACCCATAGAAAACAAACTGCAGCCACGTGACATTGAACACGTGTTGAAACTACAACAGCCATTACAAATTGTAGACGGGCGGAATGATATAAAATCAAAAATCACCGACCACGATAATCAAGCATTTAATATGCAAGATGGTTTGCAAAATGTTACACCACCTGACCCACAGAACGTGGAAACTAATGCAAGAATACTGTCAAATCCTGTAGAGATATCACACCAAAAAGGCCATAAAATAGAGTATCATAATGCTCCACACATCACTGTCAATTCAAAACCCAATCTTTTGGCGCATAATATTGGGCAGCAAAATAATGAACAGCAAATAGAAAATCAATTTAATAGCTCCTTTAAATCTCAGGAAAACAGTATGAAACAGGGACAAAAATTTGATTTCATCTATAATCCTTCTCTGTTTACATCATCATCAATAATCAATCAACCTGCATTGTCAACTTCACCAATGCCGCCACTATTTCCCCATGTTAATCTTCCATCGATTTCGCCCTTCTTGTCAATGCCATCAGCATTGGTTTCGCCAACACCACATCCACTATCACACACCTTAACAACCAATCCACTGTTTTTCCAATTATCTCATTCATCGACACCAGCTTCGTTACTATCATGGCCGTTGCCTCCCATCATATCAGCTAACGACGATCAGTCAACATTATCATCATCATCATCATCATCATCATCATCATCATCAGCATCATCATCAGCAGCAGCAGCAGCAGCAGCAGCAGCAGCATCAGAAACTTTACCACCTCCTCCATCATCACCAACACAATTATCATTAGCAAGTCTAAGTCCTCCACCATCCCTTTCTCCTCAATTATCTCCCTTCTTTCCTTCTCTTTTCCAAAGTATATCCCTAGCCTCTAACCCCTTTGACAGTTGGGGATCCTTTAACTCCCCAAGCAATATGGGTAATACTGATGACAATAAGCCTGGATCTATAAATACAGAAAACAAAACCAACCAGATCCATCGACAAACAAACAAAGGGCAACAAGTGAAACAGAAACAAAATACTCCACCAAACCAACAACACCATGAAGAAGTCCACCCAAATAATCCACAGGAACAATTAATTATACAAGTTACCAGGCAACAGTACCAAGATAATCATCAGCAAAAAGAGCAACAGCCTCAATATCAAGATCAAAACTATCTACAGAACGAAATAGATCTGAAAAATCATCAAAATTATGAACAACAACAGCAGCAACAACAACAACAAAATCAACTAAACCAACAACCACTTAATTACCCGTTTCGTCTTGATCCGCAACCACTATCAAATCAACAACAAGCACATCAACAACAAAGCCTTGCTTCTGGCACGCTCGATACTCAAGAACAGCATCTAATACAGACACAGGAGCCAACCCCGTCGTCACCGTTACGACAACCCCAATCTGCCCTACAGGGAAATTCACTTTCTATGCAACATTCAGAGCAACATAGGGTTTATAAGAAAGCTACAAGTCTGAATGGAGACTCTGTAAGCGTTCAAAATATTCCATTACAACAAAAGCCACCACCAGCACCACCACCACCACCACCGCCATCATCATCATCAAAATCTGAATACAGTCTACAGGAAGATCCAAGCACCAGTATGCATAGTCTCCAAAATCAGACAGACACAAAAGCATTGGTCTACAACATGGAACCACAGCATGTAAATGAGTATGACTTAACAACACAAGCACCGCCGGCTACCAAAACAAAGATACAGCAGTATCAACAAAACCACCAACAATTCCCACAAACTACGCCATCTCTGTCGAAACATGAATTAGAAAATTCACACACAACACAACAACTTAAGCTTTCAAAACCAGCAGCGCAACTGTCTCAAGACAATGTAAATGAAGCGCAAAATGGCTTTCAGTATAATATGCAGAGCAACTTAGATGGACAACCAAATAGTTCATTTACATTACAAGAAGGCATGAAACATTCACCAACTTCACGGCCTTATCCTAATAACATGCAGAATTCAAACGCTAACAATCAACAACCCCAAAATAGCATCCAAATAGCACACCGTATCCCTTTACAACAAACAAATAACTTCAATCAGATACAAAATGAATTTCAAGTAAAAGAAAATAGTTTACATCAGTCAGAAAACAGTTACAATAATAAATCACTAAACAATCTTCAACAACAAGACAGAGATCAACAACGACAAAATAACTTTCAGACAGCACTAGACACACCTCAGGACCAACAGAGTGGATCACAAAATCCACATGATAATCTTCACGGAAAGCAGAATAATTTACAAGAATCACAAAATAGCCACCGGCAAAGACAAAATGTCTTTCAGGTGGCACAGAACGCCATTCAAACGACACCGGCTGCTTTTCAGCAACCGGAAAATAGTCCTCAACAACCAAAAACTCCTTTTCAGCAAAATAACAATGACATTCGACAAACGCAAAATACTTTTCACCTAGCACAAAATAACCCACAGCAAGCACAAACAGCTTTTCAGCACGAACACAATATCATTCAAGACCCAAAATATACTTTTCAACAAACACAAAACAACCATCAACAAATTCAAAATACAAACCAAGCACAAAGCAATCATCAGCAAAGCCAAAATACTTTTCAGCCGATAGAAAATTACTTCCAGCTTCCACTGACTACCCAAAATCCGCCACCGAACCGCCCAATCCTGCAGGCACCACAGATCATGCAGCATTCACCTCAGGTGCTGACACCTATATCCCAACATAGGAATATTGATAACAATCAACTGCAACAAAAAGATATTCATCTACAGCAGGATAATTATAGAGTCGTGGTCGCTGATGAAAAGTTCATCACAGGCAATATACACAACGTTCAAGACCAAAGAAATTACTTCTCTCACAATCCTAACAACCCTAACAATCATAACAATCATAACAATAATAATAACAATACCACTCAACACAATCAATATAACAATGACAACCGAAACCAACATTACAATTATAACTTCATTAGTCAGAACAGCAACAACAATAACAACCACCACCACTACCAACATCAAACCAACAACCACAACATAAATACCAATACCAACAACTACAATAACAATAATGACAGATATGACAATATATTTTCTTTGGATAGTCCTAATCCAGCTCCAACATTTAAATCAGAGACTAACTTTAACCAACAACAAAATTATCCTCAACAATATATCAATCCAGTTCCAAATTTCCAATACCCAATCCCAATTTTTCACTCCACATCAACTCCAAGAAAACAACAAATGCCCATTCCTGCGACAAGTCCTTGGCCCATTCTAAATCTCAACAATCGTAACAATTTCCCTAAACCGACACCAATGTATGACAGTCAGGACATACATAATCCAGTTTCTGGATACAGCTACCAACAAAACAACAACAACCCAATTGCACAGTTTAATAATAACAAAAATACAAACCCAAACACAGACTTTCAGCATTCCGCACTCAATCCATTTATGACATTTCTACAGCAAAATCCCATTATCATGTATATAAGTACAACTCCTCCGACCACGACGCCACGCCCTCTTTGCCCAACCCACCAATCAATGCAGTGCAAGCCAAGACGTGGCTCTGCGCGATTGGTTACATTTTGTAAAAGGCGTTGTGACGTCACTACCGGCTTGTGCGACAGCGGACTTTGCTCGTGCTCGTGTGGTGATGATGATGTTTTCAACCAGTCAAACCAAAAATCCTTCCAATCAACTAAGGCAAATAACCCAAAAAGTCAAATAGCTAAAACGTGGTCACCACAAAACAGTTTCATGCGGCCAAGCTACGCTGCCCCCCATAAGTTGTTCAAACCACGTCCCGTCACCAAACCAGCACTTACCTCCTATGGTCTGATGGTATCAATGGACAACCCAGAACTATCCACAATGACTCCGTACGGAGGTGAGAAAGAGGCGGACTAGTTAATCATCCTTATAGATAGTTCGAATATGACGTCACTCAGGTCTTTGTTATTGTTTTTTTGCCATGAGTAATGCTCACTGAACTGTATTAACCTGACTATAAACGTTCATGGATACACACAGTTTTGTGTGTTGGTCCGTTATACTTCCGGATGGCAATGTTATGAGCTTCTTAGCCAAGCGCATACTATCTATAGGTGACCAATCACATCAAAAGAGTTTTATATCGTGATGAATTTGATACCAACAATGGATTTAAAGGTTAAGAAGGCCAGAAATGTGAGAATTTAAATTGTTGTCTGTTTAAAATGTTATTTCTATTCTCCGTAGTAAATTTTACAAACCAGATCGATCAATTTAAATGACCCTCATTTTGCCCAAAAAAAGAGAGAAAAACTCCCCATTCTGAGACATTGAGAGGTCCCAGGTTTGAGAGTTTTTGCCCTGATAATTAATAATAGTTAAGATTAAGTGAGGAGAAAGAGAGAACGAGAGAGAGAGAGAGAGAGAGAGAGAGAGAGAGAGAGAGAGAGAGAGTTTTGTATTTTAAACCGAAAAATCGTAAATGTCCTGATTTCGGTATTTCTGTCTTGATTTCATTCAACCAGTCTTATTGTAGTCTGTTCCAAAATCAAACTGTCTTGAGTACATGGTTTACATAATATTATAATATTTGTGACCCCTCGTCTCAAAACGGTATTAAGTCGGGATGATTAAAATGCTGAACATGGAATTTGCAGCCAGAAATAGCATGCTTAAGTTGGGTTTATATGCTTTATAGAGGAGGAGGAATATCATGTTTTACTGTGCTAAATACCAATGTGTCATATTTTTGACCAGTCTAACTATAATTTGACTTTTTAGCATCAGGTCCATCCCGACATAATACCGTTTTGTGACGACGGGTCACATTTTGGCTTTTTTTTTTTCATTTCAAGATCCTTGGACAAGCGAGTGATGTTAAAAACGTTTTCAAGTACTATCGGAAGTGTAGAACCAATTCTTCTGGTGGCCTGGACTCAAACCTTTGGTAATAGGATTCAATAATCTGATGTCATGTCCGCCCAGCAATGAGTGAGCAGCATGGTACTAAACAAAGAAAATCGGTACTTTATATTCTTCATGCTGACTAGAACTTTTTTCACATGCCAAGTGATCAGAATATATTATATAAGTCACAACATGATCAGATTTATTCAATATGTGACCCATCGTCTCGAAACGGTATTACGTCGGAACGAACCAAATGCTTAAAAGCGGAATTAAATGTTAAACTGGTGAAAAATATAAATTGCTGGCATTAGAACCCAAAAATAAAAACGGGATCCGTTCTCCTCAATAAAACATACAAACTCAACATAAGCCTAATATTTCTTGCTATAAATTCAATTTTCAACAGCTTAACTATCCCGAACCGTTTTGAGGCAAAGGGTCACATATGTAACCTGTTCATTGTCACTCAACCGCAGGACTGATTGCATGCACACTTCCAAGCAGTTTGGAACCAGAAGAATAGAAGGGGTGACGTCACGACTTCTCTGCCCTATTCATATATTATTGTGTCGTTCGTTGGTTCAGTGGGACGGTGTCCGGTCTTGTCACAAAAGTTCGAGCGATATTAAGCGTGGTCAGTGGCGGGAAGGGTGACAGGGATTGTGTAAAATGCTGATCCCGATTTTGACCCCTTGAGAAAGGCGCCTATAATACATCGACTTACTCCACTCAGGTATGGATGAGCTGTAAATTAGCAGTGACGAATATGTGACCCATCGTCTCAAAACGGTATTATGTCTGAACGAACTATATGCTTGAAAGCCGAATTTAATGTTAAACTGGTCAAAAATATAAATTGTTGGCATTAGCACCCTGAAATATGGTAACCATTCTCCTCAATAAAGCATACAAACTCAACACAAGTCTGATATTTCTGGCTATAAATTCATTTTTCAACATTTTATGCAACCAGACTTAATACCGTTTTGGGACGAGACTGTTGGTACAACAAAAAAAAGACCGAACAGGCGACTGGTACTGTATTAAATGGCAATATGGCTTCATATAGCCTTCCAAGGGAATGATTGAACCTTGTGAAGTGCACCGGGCATGAAGCGGAAATGCTATACATAAATACCCACTTCATTACTTGGTGTTATCCACTCACTTTTCTGAATTGAATATCTTCTTCTTCTAGGTTCCATGCCTGGTCCAGGCTTCGGATACTGCATGAATTATCTCTCTCCATTCCTCCCTGTCTCTTGCTTTTTCAAACAGCTCTTGGATTGTTAGGTTGGTGAAGCCCTTCAGTTGGTCTATGAGTGTTTTTCTTTGTCTCCCCCGGGCGCGTTTACCAGGTATTTTTCCACAACTTGCCAGGTATTCCTTCTTATCTTTCCTTACTATGTGTCCGAAAAAGGATAGTTGTCGATCCACTATTAAGGGCATTAGTTTCCTTTGTTGGTATGTTTGTTTTAGCACTTCTTCGTTCGTTTTGTGTGCAGTATACGATATTCTCTGCATCCTTCTCAAGCACCACATTTCAAAAGCTTCAATGTTCTTTTGTGTTTCTGCATTTGTAGTCCAGCTTTCGCATCCGTATAACAAGATTGGCCACACGTAGCACGTCAAGACTCGGAATCTAATCCCGAACGACATCTGTTTGTTTTTCAAAATGTTTCCCAGGTCCATGAAGGCCTGTTTGGCTTGAGTTATTCTTGCTCGTATGTCTCGGTTACATCTTCCATCTGTTGTCACTATTGAACCTACCGGAGCATACTCAATGTCTCAATCGTTTCTATGTTATATGTTTGTGTTGAGAATATTGGCTATTCAGCTTAAATGCTGGCCAACTAACGTCGTGGCGTTTTTCTGTTGAACCCGTGACCTCGTGAAGTCAGGGAGAGAGGGCTCTAAATAAGACTAGGGTTAGAGGCGAACTTTTTTGGGATCGTGGATAGCTCATACGGTAGAGTCACACTCTCCCCGGCCAGGTGAAGTTGTCGTACCAGTAAGGTCGCGGGTTCGAGCCCCCATCGCCGCCGCGAAATTTGTATTCTCTATTGTCTTCGGGTTCTGGCACTTTCCTGCTCACTTCATTTCTTGTTGTCTACATACATGTTACTTACTTGTAATTTAAGTCTCATATGTGACCCATCGTCTCAAAATGGTATTATGTCGGAACGAATCAGATGTTTAAAAGCCGAATTAAATGTTAAACTGGTCAAAAATATAAATTGTTGGCATTAGCACCCTAAAAAAGGGTATCCATTCTCCTCAATAAAACATACAAACTCAACCCAAGTCTGATATTTCTGGCTGTAAATTCAATTTTCAATATCTTAACGAACCCGACTTAATACCGGTTTGAGGCGAAGGGTCACATATTTATGACAATGAATTAATTATCTAGCCTCTGAGTCATCACAACATAACACCAGGGCAGGCGTGGTCGGTTACATAAACTATAAAGAAGGTTTTACGCGACGTATTATGTGTCTCCACCACTCGGTTTCGTTTGAAATCTCAAGAAATTCGTATATGAAATCTTAATGAAACGTTAATAAATGCCATGTGATATGGTAACAAAGTATTATTGTCTCTAATGATGATGATGATGATGATAATGATGATGATGATGATGAGGACGATAATGATGATGACGATAATGACAATTATAATGATGATGATGATGATGATGATGATGATGATGATGATGATGATGATGATGATGAGGACGATAATGATGATGACGATAATGACAATTATAATGATGATGATGATGATGATGATGATGATGATGATGATGATGATGATAATGACAATTATAATGATGATGATGATGATGATGATGATGATGATGGTGGTGATGATGATGATGATGATGATGATGATGATGATGATGATGATGATGATGACAATTATAATGATGATGATGATGATGATGATGATGATGATGATGATAGATGATGATGATGATGATGATGATGGTGATGATGATGATGATGATTATGGTGATGATGATGATGATGATGATGATGATGATTATGGTGATGATAATGATGATGATGATGATGATGATGATGATGATGATGATGATGATGATGATGATGATATAGCTATATGCAGCCGGACTGTGATAATGGCATTTTAAAAAAATACAGATTACGATAAAATCAAAGAATCAAGAAACGCATTTATTTATTTATTTTTGGTTTATTGCTTTAAATTCTATATTTATAGGTTGCATGGGGTATAAAATGAACATATCTAGTAAAATGTGTTGATGTTTGTATATTTAACTTTTTTAATCGCATACATTCAAGCACTTTTCAGTGGAAAATAAAGTTAAGTCTCCTCCTCCTCCTCCTCCTCCTCCTCCTCCTCCTCCTCCTCCTCCTCCTCCTCCTCCTCCTCCTCCTCCTCCTCCTCCTCCTCCTCCTTCTTGTTCTTCTTCTTTTTGTTTTTGTTTCTGTTCTTTACTTCTTCTTCTTCTTCTTCTCTTCTTTCTTCTTCTTCTTCTCTTCTTCTTCTTCTTCTTCTTCTTCTCTTCTTCTTCTTCTTCTTCTTCTTCTTCTTTCTTCTTCTTCTTTCTTCTTCTTCTTCTTCTTCTTCTTCTTCTTCTTCTTCTTCTTCTTCTTCTTCTTCTTCTCTTCTTCTTCTTCTTTCTTCTTCTTCTTCTTCTTCTTCTTTTCTTCTTCTTCTCTTCTTCTTCTTCTTCTTCTTCTCTCTTCTTCTTCTTCTTCTTCTTTCTCTCTTTCTTCTTCTTCTTCTTCTTCTTCTCTTCTTCTTTCTTCTTCTTCTTCTTCTTCTCTTCTCTCTTCTTCTTCTTCTCTTCTTCTTCTTTCTTCTTCCTTCTTCTTCTTCTTCTTCTTCTTCTTCTTCTTCTCTTCTTCTTCTTCTTCTCCTTCTTCTTCTCTTCTTCTCTTCTTCTTCTTCTCTTCTTCTTCTTCTTTCTTCTTTTCTCTTCTCTTCTTCTTCTCTCTTCTTCTTCTTCTTCTTCTTCTTCTCTTCTTCTTCTTTCTTCTTCTTCTTCTTCTTCTTCTTCTTCTTCTTCTTCTTCTTCTTCTTCTTCTTCTTCTTCTTCTTCTTCTTCTTCTTCTTCTTCTTCTTCTTCTTCTTCTCTTTCCTTCTTCCTTCTTCTTCTTCTTCTTCTTCTTCTTCTTCTTCTCTCTTCTTCTTCTTCTTCTTCTTCTTCTTCTTCTTCTTCTTCTTCTTCTTCTTCTTCTTCTTCTCTCTTCTTCTTCTTCTTCTTCTTCTTCTTCTTCTTCTTCTTCTTCTTTCTTCTTCTTCTTCTTCTTCTTCTTTTCTCTTCTTTTTTCTTCTTCTCTTCTTCTTTCTTCTTCTTCTCTTCTTCTTCTTCTCTTCTTCTTCTTCTTCTTCTTCTTCTTCTTCTTTCTTCTTCTTCTTCTTCTTCTTCTTCTTCTTCTTCTTCTTCTTCTTCTTCTTCTCTTCTTCTTCTTCTTCTTCTTCTTCTTCTTCTTCTTCCTTCTCTTCTTCTTCTTCTTTCTTCTTCTTCTTCTTCTTCTTCTTCTTCTTCTTCTTCTTCTTCTTCTTTCTTCTTTCTTCCTTCTTCTTCTTCTTCTTCTTCTTCTTCTTCTTTCTTCTCTTTCTTCTTCTTCTTCTTCTTCTTCTTTTCTTCTTCACCAACCACCACCACCACAACTACTGCTACTATTTCTTCTTCTCCTTCTTTCTTCTTCTTCTTCTTCTTCTTCTTCTTCTTCTTCTTCTTCTTCTTCTTCTTCTTCTTCTTCTTCTTCTTCTTCTTCTCCTTTTCTTCTTCTTCTACCACCACCACCACTACTACTGCTACTATTTCTTCTTCTCCTTCTTTCTTCTTCTTCTTCTTCTTCTTCTTCTTCTTCTTCTTCTTCTTCTTCTTCTTCTTCTTCTTCTTCTTCTTCTTCTGTGTTTCTTTTCCATATATACTTTTAGGCTTCTTGTAATGATAACTATGGCCTACTTTGTATTGAGAAAACAGCTACTTCCATATTGAAATAAACTCACATTTTAATCATAAGTGGTTTTTTCCCAATGCATTTGTTTTTTTATTTGTTTATATTTTTGTATTTGTTGTTTTTTTAAGCCATTTATAGGCATCGGGGTAGCAGTAGAATTGTTATTTGCGGCTATGTGGTCTAGTGGTATGACACTCGCTTTCAGATCGGAAGGTCCTGGGTTCGAGCCTCGCTCGGCGCATAGTTGAGTCCTTGGAGAAGGCTCTTTACTCACATTCTCTCACCGTACTCAGGTGTAAAATGAATACCTTGCCGTTAACAGCGTTGTCTTTGTCCCAAAAATTTGTAATATCGCCTGACAGGCGTCATGTCTCGTCCTACATGTTATGTGTTGCTGTTGGCCAGGGACCCCTTGTAAAGCGCTTTGAGCACGTTTAGTGGATATTGCGCTATATAAAAGCTCAAGTTTCTTTTGTTTTTAATTTCCAAATTCCAGCTCCAGGGCACTGCTGAAATCTGCTGGATAATAACATTTTTGCTCATCTCACCGCTCAACAGCCATTTAATCAAAATAAAAAATGACACACCCCCTTCCTGCCCCCTATGTCAACACCCCAATGAATCAGTAACACACCACTTGCTTGAATGTCAACCTCCTGAAGACATGAGATGCACACATTCCTCCCACCAAATCCAAGCATCAGTAACACACTTTATATTCACCTGGAACAACTACAAAAGACGTCTAACTTCTACGTCATGGCACAAGACGGAAGGGCTTAGAGCTCAAGTGGTCGCTGGTTCAGATAAGTAAGTTAGTTCCAAATCAGTAACACACTTTATAGTCACCTGGAACAACTACAAAAGACGTCTAACTTCTACGTCATGGCACAAGTCCGAAGGGCTAGAGCTCAAGTGGTCGCTGGTCCAGATAAGTAAGTTAGTTCCAAATCAGTAACACACTTTATAGTCACCTGGAACAACTACAAAAGACGTCTAACTTCTACGACATGGCACAAGACGGAAGGGCTTAGAGCTCAAGTGGTCGCTGGTTCGGATAAGTAAGTACTCATTTCACTAGCTTATGGCTCAAAATTAGAAGATTTCGATATCTCCGAGACCTGGAGAAAGGAATGGACTGACTGCCCGCCAAAGGGTAGCGCAATAATCAACGACCACTCTATCCAACCACTGCCGGGATTCTACGAGCTGACAAGAAAACAGTGGGTACATGCAAACAGGATCAGATCCCGACACGGCAGGACAGCGACAAACCTGTACCGCTGGGGCTACCGAGATTCGCCCAAATGCACAGCATGTGGTGGTGCCAAACAACATATGGACCACTTGGTCCTGCACTGCCCGTCCACAGCCGTGCCAGGGGGCTATGATACCGTCCATCAAGGAGGACAAAAATACCTGGACTGGAGTGACACGGTTCACTTGGAGGTGTAACCATAAGAAACTACTACTACTAGCTTATCTGAGCCATACGATTCCTGAACAATGAAGTCCTTCAGACCCAGGATGCACATTATGAAACAGGAGTTATCCCGATTTCTATTGCGTTAAATGGACAACAGCAATGGCTTGCTACCCTTCGATAAGACGCTAGTCTATCGCAAACTACTTTCCAACAGGTCCAACAGACCCAGCAACCCAATAATCGTTGGATGGACATAGAGGGGAGAGGTTATAAAATGTGACCCATCGTCTCAAAACGGTATTAAGTCGGGATAATTAAGATGCTGAAAATGGAATTTGTAGCCAGAAATATCACGCTTAAGTTGAGTTTATACGCATTATAGAGGAGAAGGAATATCATATTTTACTGTGCTAAATACCAACGTTTCATATTTTTGACCAGTTTTACTATACTTTGGCTTTTTAGCATCTGGTCCATCCTGACGTAATACCGTTTTGAGACGATGGGTCACAAATTATCTGGACTGTGCATGGAGTCGATTCCAGTGTCTTACCCTGCGAGACGGTGCTCTAGCAATACGCTTCAACAGTCGTGACGTCACTTCCCTCGTAATGACGCATGGTAACTTAGTAACTGGCTCGAAACTATATGAAATGTTTATCCGACGAGCATAAAAGCCTGTCCAGAGGGGAAAAAAAACATTATAAATCTGATCATGTTTTGACTTTTACACATTCTGGTCACAAGTCATATGAAAAGTACTAGCCATCATGAAGAATAAAAAGTACCGATTTTCTTTGTTCAGAACCACGATGGCCGCGTTGCTGGGCGACGTGACATCAGATTATTGAATCCCATTATGGTACCGGCTCTTAAAATCCCCGTTGCTTCCAGGGATATATTGCAATGACTTTACATGCCCTTACAGAGAGAACGTCAACATTGAAAAAAAATAATTTTAAAAACTGAGCTTTATATAGAGCAATATCCACTAAATGTGCTCAAAGCGCTTTACAAGGGGTCCCTGGTCAACAGCAGAATTTAACGTGTAGGACGGGACTTGACTCCTGTTATAGGCGATATTACAATTTTTCGGACAAGGACAACACTGTTAACGGCCATGTACTTATTTTACACCTGAGTACGGTGAGAGAATGTGAGTAAAGAGCCTTTTCCAAGGACTCAACTATGCGCCGAGCGCGAGGCTCGAACCCAGGACCTTCTGATCCGAAAGCGAGTGTCATACCACTAGACCACATAGCCACACATCATAGCATTACTCATACGTCTCTCTTATCATCTGAGGAAATCTATCGGTTGGTTAATGAGATACTTACTTACTTAGGCCGCCCCTTTGAGCGCCCAACATGAGCCACAAGTCTTCGCCATTCTGTCCTGTCCTCCATACGCGTACGCAGCTCCCGGGTGTTGTCCATTCCTGTGTCATCTAACAGACAGTCAATGTATGTTTTATTCTGCCTGCCTCTGCTTCTGGTTCGCTCAGGTGGTTCCCATAGCACAAGACTACTTGCAATCTCGTCCTCCTTGTGTCTCCAGCAGTCCCCCGCAAGTCTCAGTCTTTTGAATCTTCGAGGTCACTGGGGGGAGGTTACTGTAGAGCTCTTCATGTGATATGTGCTCTTTCCAGCTTACATTGAGGGCCATTCGTAGCAACGGGTGTAGCGGCCGTCCAATTGCTCTCAAGGGCTTTAGTAAGAGTTAATGAGATATCACTTTGAAAATGTTATCATATCCCGACATACATTTATAAAATAAAAATATAACCAATAGGGAATGAGATTAGCGGAAGAGTAACGTCCCTTGATTGGACGTCACCTTACAGAGAGAACGTCAATTTGGTTTTTAAGTGTCTCAAGCCTCTTTCACCGGAAGCGTGGACGAGAGACGCATGCGCACAACCAACATGACGTTCTCTCTCTAATAACTTTTCCGCCGGTGACATCACAGACTATGGGTGACGTCCAATCAAGGGACGCTACTCTTCCGCTAATCTAATTCCCTATAAACTTATTTTGATAAAAATTTCACAGTGATGCACAAGCTAAATATTTTCTCGGTGATCTTTTAGTTTGAATTACTGAACCGTGAAGTCAGTGATTTTACGATGGGTAATCTTAAACTAGGAAACATTTCTTATTACTTTTCATTCTTTGCAACACATCACTGTGAACTTTAAAAAAAAAATCAAAATAAGTTTATTGTTTATAATTCAATTTGATAAAAGTATGTATATAATAACATTTTGAAAAGTGATTTCTCAAATATAATTAGTGATATTCCATTAACTCTCTCCTTACCAGCTATTTTAAGAATTTCTCCAAAAAGTCACACCCACCCAGCAAAAAAATAGACTTTTCTTACTCAAACAAAAAGTAACAAGTGAGCTCTACAACACAGTGTTTAAAATCTATATCTGTAATCAAAGCATTTCTTTAAATTTCATGTTGTACAAGAGGAATCAGAATGATAAAATTGTCGGTTGCATCGTAACGAATGTGACGATTTTCATATGGGTGGTAAGGAGAGGGTTAACCAAACCATCGATTCCCTCAGTTGATAAGAGAGACGCATGCGCAATGCTATGTTGACGTTCTCTCTGTAAAAGCGTGTAATGATTTGTCCCAGAGCTAAAAAGAAAGAGGAGATTTTATAAAAAGCTTTATCCATTAAAGTGCTCACAGCGCTTTGCAATAGGTTCCAAAGGGTGTTTCTTTTATTTTACGGAATCTGCCGAAACCCCCCGAAACCCGACAGCGAATCTGAGTAAAGAATTTTCTCCAAGGGCTCAAATTTGCGCCGGGCGAGGTCGAACCCAGGACCCTCTAATCCAAAAGCGAGCGTCATACCACTAGACCACACCGGTAAGGCAAGAAAAAAAAAATTAAATTAAAAATAAATAAATGAATAAATATATATATATATATATATATATATATATATATATATATATATATATATATATATATATATAGATTCTACGGACATAATATGCCTACTGACGACGTGGATGGAAACCACAGAAACATGTGTTTCGGCAATAAATAAGTGATCGACTCCATTTATATATATATATATATATTATATATATATATATATATATATATATATATATATATATATATATATTATATATATATATATATTAAAAAGCGTAGTGACAATAAAAATTTATGACAGAACGGAAGTTAAAATTCTCTTGAAGATTTTGTTGCCCAGCAAAGAGAAAATCTTCAAAAGGAAGCAAGCATGTTTTCATCACTACAACCTTATTAAGATCTTCAGTTTTGCCTGCAGTTTGAAATAATTTAGCAAGGACTATCCCGCACAAATCTTTGGGCCTCTTTTTCACTCACGAGGTGCCCAAATTCGCGACAAAATATGGGACGAAGCCGTTCCGTACATGCTATTTTAAAAAATTAATTACGAAGCTGTTTATCAATGAATATGACAGAAAGTTGGCACACAGTTAGAAAAGAGGTCATTTTAGATTATGTCAAGCGACAAAACTCGTACGATTACCAGAAACACGTTAAAAACAGATTTTTACTCTTTGGAGTACAATATTTCTAAAACTACAAAGCGGAGAGATTTTGTCGCTCATAAGATTATATATGCACACTTCTTCTATTAATATTTCAAATTTCATTGGATTATGATAAGTACTTTTCCCGTATTCTCACAAAACATCAACCCAATTTGCATTTCAATGAGTGAAAATATGGAGACGGCCATTTTGCTCCACCATCGCGCGACACGAAAATGATGTGAGCGAGGCAAGGCGGCCAGGTGGCCAGACTTTAACCTGAGCAAATTCGACTTCAAAAGTGGCTAAATAGATAATCATATGGCTTTTACTATTAAGACTGACCCACTTAAAATGAACTAAATTTTAACAAATAGAAAATTGAATAGACTAGGATAAATGTCACTGAGACAAAAATAGATGAATAAAATTTAATAAAAGAAGCAAAATTATATATTTGGCCACACACGTGGCCATCTGGCAACTTGTTCGCGGTAACTGACGACACACATCCTCGCGCGCTTATTTTAAAATCAAGGCATTGTTTCATTGTTATGTCATAGGGATAGTAGCTCTCTCTCTCTCTCTCTCTCTCTCTCTCTCTCTCTCTCTCTCTCTCTCTCTCTCTCAAATAAATACTAGAAATAACATAAGCCATGGTCTCTCGTGACTGGTTGATAATAATTTAGCAGGCATTTTTCGTTTGATTTGTATGTGTTGTAGACACAAAATTACACTTCGGAAAAGTTCCAAATGATCAATATTATGTATATTTTAAAACAAAATAATAGTTGACCCTAGCCATACAGCTCTTAAACTATTCAAGTTAGAACTTTTCTGATGTCTTCATCATATTTTCTGATAATTTTGCCATAAAATTGCCAAGTTTTAATATCTAATTCCACGTATTAAGCGAGATACAGGCACAAACCAGAATAAAACGCAGAAAAAGCGTCCCATATTTTCCGTATTTTTTTCTCTTTTTGAGTCATCCAAATAAATGACACATTTGAAACTGCATAACTTTGTTATATATTAATGGATTTACAAAATTCAAAAAGATTTTTACTCAGTGGAGATAGGGCTTTGATTTAGGAGGAGTATTTCCTACAAAAATAGAAAATAAAAATTTTCAAAGCCATTGCTATGTTATAGATATAAGGGTGAGTAAAGTTCGAAAAAAAGGCGACGTGGAAAGTCAACGGTGCGAGATTTTATATCATGCATTAAAGTAAAATACTCACCCATTCTGTTCGTCGGATCAGTCGTACCAGCTTTTAAAATATAATATATAACGTCTAACGTTATCTGTTAGAGAGACTTTTGTGAGAACTAATCACCCAATTAACGATCTAAAACAGAGATTCCATTTTAGTACAAGACGTTTGCCTCTGGTACTGGTAAAGTCTGCCTTGTTGTCACTTTTCAATATGTGACCCCTCGTCTCAAAACGGTATTATGTCGGGATGGACCAGATTCTAAAAAGTCAAATTATAGTTAAACTGGTCAAAAATATGAAACGTTGGTATTTAGCGCAGTAAAATATGATATTCCTTCTCCTCTATAAAGCATATAAACTCAATTTAAGCATGATAATTCTGGCTACAGATTCCATTTTCAGCATCTTAATCATCCCGACTTAATACCGTTTTGAGACGAAGAGTCACATATGGAGAAATAACTATAATTCTATTATTATTGGTTTGTTTTGATTTTTGTTTCTAGCAGTAAAAAGTTCTGTTTTTTGGTCATTAATCGTATTCGATGAACTCAAATCAGATCCTTCATTGATGTATCGATACGTTTTTCTTTCAATATCGTTAAAATAGGATGATGTAGGGCACAGCATTGTTGAATTCAGGGCTGCTTAGTTTCTGCATCCACATGGAAGGCTTAATGCGGCTATGTGGTCTAGTGGTATGGCACTCGGAAGGTCCTGGGTTCGATCCTCGCGCTCTGCGCATAGTTGAGTCCTTGGAAAAAGTTTTTTTTCACATTCTCTCACCGCACTCAGGTGTAAAATGATTGCCTGGCCGTTAACAAAGTTATCTTTGTCCGAAAAATTGTATTATCGCCTAACAGGCGTCATGTCCTGTCCTACATGTTAAATGTTGCTGTTGACCAGGGACCCCTTGTAAAGCGCTTTGAGCACACTTTAGTGGATATTGCGCTAAATATTGCTCAGTCTAATAACTCACTCAACCCTAACACAGACTGTATCCGTACTTTACCAGAGTTCCTTTGACCCCATGCCTAATTTATTACATTTTTCTGAGACAAATTATAGGCCTAGTATCAAAGCTAATGTTTTTCGTTTTTACATATTAATGGTATTTGAATAAAACTATCCATGCACATGCTCAGTTTAAATATAATTTTTTTCCAATTTTGAAAAGAAGCAAAAATCTCTAGGATTCTTGTGAGTTAAGTGGGGTCTTATAAGACTTCCGAAAAGCTTGATGTTGGACCTAAGACAAACCTTTGGGGTACCCCTAACTTCAGTAAAAATAATGTCTGTGTTGATTCCGTCTCTTATGACAGATAGGTATGACCCAAAATATTGCAGCACAGCACATTGTCAAGCTATGAATATTTGAGACCCTCCGTCTCAAAACGGTTTATGTCGGGGATGATTCAGATCCCAAAAAGTGAATTTAGAGATAGAATGATGAGAAATTGGAGCTTAAAAGTTTTTGCAATGCAAGAAATAGTCTTTATACTCCACCATAATGTACAGCAATTAAACCCAAGTTGGATATTTGTGGCTATGAATTCAATTTCCCTTACCGAGTGGATCCCGACATAATACAGCTTCGATACGGTGGGTCACATTTGATACTTTATTGTAGGTGATATTTTGGTCAATGGCAACAAAGGCTGAAAACAGATCATTTGTTTATATATAAAAAAAACGTTAATTTACTGCACTGTACCGCTAAAGTAAAAAGTTCCTTGAAAATATACCATAACAATCTATATTGGATTATATCGGAATAATACACCGCACAACCCGATAATCCTCCAACATAGACCATCATTGCATTGTAACATCTCCAACATAGACCATCATTGCATTGTAACATCTCCAACATAGACCATCATTGCATTGTAACATCTCCAACATAGACCATCATTGCATTGTAACATCTCCAACATAGACCATCATTGCATTGTAACATCTCCAACATAGACCATCATTGCATTGTAACATCTCCAACTTAGACCATCATTGCATTGTAACATCTCCAACATAGACCATCATTGCATTGTAACATCTCCAACATAGACCATCATTGCATTGTAACATCTCCAACATAGACCATCATTGCATTGTAACATCTCCAACATAGACCATCATTGCATTGTAACATCTCCAACATAGACCATCATTGCATTGTAACATCTCCAACATAGACCATCATTGCATTGTGACATCTCCAACTTCATTTCAAGGTCATTCGAAGCTGTTAAAGTGGACTGATAAAGGTGATGAAGCTACATTGATATAACAACTTTGAAAACACATAAAATAATTTTTTTAAAAACACTAACCCTTGTGCGGATATGTTGTCAAGTGGTATGACACTCGCTTTCGGATCGGAAGGTCCTGGGTTCGAGCCTCAATCGGCGCATAGTTGAGTCCTTGGAGAAGGCTCTTTACTCACATTCTCTCACCGTACTCAGGTGTAAAATGAGTACCTGGCCGTTAACAGCCTTTTCTCTGTCAGAAAAAAACCCTGTAATATCGCCTAACAGGCGTCATGTCCCTTCCCACATGTTAAATGTTGCTGTTGCCCAGGGACCCCTTTTAAAGCGCTTTGAGCACGTTTAGTGGATATTGCGCTATATAAAAGGTCAATTATATAATATTATAACCCTCTCGTTACCATCCACAGGAAAATGGTCACATTCGTTACGACTCATCCAACATTTTTGTCCTTCTTAATTATTTTGTACATCACAACATCTGTCTGGTTTGTGTTGTGTGTTATGCGTGTGTGTGTGTGTGTGTGCTTGTTTGTGTGTGTGCCTGCTTGTGTGTGTGAAGGAGTATGTTTCAGCCAAATTAATTTGTAATTTAAGCGCTCAGAGTCTTGTGTCTCGGAGTTATAGCTCTATTTAGATAGTATGCGCTTGGCTAAGAAGCTCATAACATTGCCATCCGGAAGTATAACGGACCAACACACAAAACTGTGTGCAACCATGAACGTTTATAGTCTGGTTAATACAGTTAAGTGAGAATCACTCACAAACGCGGATGGCAAAATACAATAACAAAGGCTTGAGTGACGTCATCTTCGTTCTATCTATAAGTTTTCAGCATTATTATTTATCATTAACATTTAAAGAATTATTTTTATTATGGCTTTACACACTTGACACTGTGTTGTTGTTGAGATAATTTTGCTGAAAAATATTATGTACAAAATGTACTTATTGCTTTTTTGTTCCAGTAAAAAACTCTATTTTTGTATTGGGTGGGTGTGAAGTTTTGGGGAAGACTCTGAAAATGCCTGGTAAGGAGAGAGGCGCATAGTTGAGTCCTTGGAAACGGCTCTTGACTCACATTCTCTCATCGTACTCAGGTATGAAATGAGTACATGGCCGTTAATAATAAATAGCGTTGTGTCTGTCCGAAAAAAAATTTGTAATATCGGCTAACAGGCTTCATGTCTCGTTCTACTTGTGAATATTGAGTTTGTCGATCAATCATACAATCACCCATAAACATACTATTATGGTTACCACAGATAAATGGTTCATAACAATGTATATATCAATAGTCGTATTATTATAGTCTACCATTATCCGCGTGTTAGAGTTATTTCTGAAATTTACGTGCACAACCAATCATATCAATCGGTGATTACACACAATGTAGAAGGTTGAAATTTATCGTAATTTACTTCGTAATCACTGATAATAATATTATCATGTATGTGAATATTTGTCTTTCAATTGTGTGTGTGTGTGTGTGTGTGTGTGTGTGTGTGTGTGTGTTTGGTGTTTGTTTGTCTGTATGTGTGTGTTTGTGCGCGGGTGTGAGTGAGAGAGTAGAGAGGGAGAGAAGGGGTGGGAGAGAGAGAGAGAGAGAGAGAGAGAGAGAGAGAGAGAGAGAGAAGGGGGGGGGGGGGGAAAGGCGGGGGGGGGGGGGAGAGGGAGAGAGAGAGAGAGAGAGAGAGAGAGAGAGAGAGAGAGAGAGAGAAAGGGGTGGGGGTGGAAAGGGGGGGGGGGGGTGAGAGAGAGGGAAAGAGTTGTTTAGCAAAGTGATGTACATGATATCATAGGAGGGGCCTGCTCGAAACCTGCACTCGTAGCGAAAAGAGAATAGAGCATTTAGATAGCGCACAATATCCAATAAACGTGCTCAAAGCGCTTTACAAGGGGACCCCAATCTAACGGCAACACTTTAACGTGTAGTAAAAATTATGACGCTTGTTACGCATTTGTGACCCCTCGTCTCAAAACGGTATTACGTCGGGATGGACCAGATGCTAAAAAGCCAAATTACAGTTAAACTGGTCAAAAATATGAAGCGTTGGTATTTAGCACCGTAAAATATGATATTCCTTCTCCTCTATAAAGCATATAAACTCAATTTAAGCATGATATTTCTGGCTACAAATTCCATTTTCAGCATCTTAATCATCCCGACTTAATACCGTTTTGAGACGATGGGTCACATTTGTTCATATTATTTCGACAGAGACAAGGCTGTTAAAGGCAAGGTAATCATTGTACACCTAAGTACGGTGAGAGAATGTGAGTAAAAAAACCTTTTCTCATGACTCAACTATGCGCCTGTCTGAGCGGGACTCAAACCTTGGACCTTCCGATCCTAAGCGTTAAGTCCTACCACAAGACCACACATCTGTTCAATGTTATAGTTATCATAAAACTTTATAACAAGTGTAACTAAATGACTAAATGACAAATTGCCGTATTTATTGACAATAAAGATCTCTTCTTCTTCTTCTTCTTCTTCTTCTTCTTCTTCTTCTTCTTCTTCTTCTTCTTCTTCTTCTTCTTCTTCTTCTTCTTCTTCTTCTTCTTCTTCTTCTTTTCTTCTCTTCTTCTTCTTCTTCTTCTTCTTCTTCTTCTTTTCTTCTTCTTCTTCTTCTTCTTCTTCTTCTTCTTCTTCTTCTTCTTCTTCTTCTTCTTCTTCTTTTCTTCTTCTTCTTCTTCTTCTTCTTCTTCTTCTTCTTCTTCTTCTTCTTCTTCTTCTTCTTCTTCTTCTTCTTCTCTTCTTCTCCTTCTTCCTTTCTTCTTCTCCTTCTCTTCTCCTTCTCTTCCTTCTCTTCTTCTTCTTCTTCTTCTTCTTCTTCTTCTTCTTCTTCTTCTTCTTTTCTTCTTCTTCTTCTTCTTCTTCTTCTTCTTCTTCTTCTTCTTCTTCTTCTTCTTCTTCTTCTTCTTCTTCTTCTTCTTTCTTCTTCTTCTTCTTCTTCTTCTTCTTCTTCTTCTTCTTCTTCTTCTTCTTCTTCTTCTTCTTCTCTTCTTCTTCTTCTTCTTCTTCTTTCTTCTTCTTCTTCTTCTTCTTCTTCTTCTTTCTTCTTCTTTCTTCTTCTTCTTCTTCTTCTTCTTCTTCTTCTTCTTCTTCTTCTTCTTCTTCTTCTTCTTCTTCTTCTTCTTCTTTTCTTCTTCTTCTTCTTCTTATTATTATTATTATTATTATTATTATTTATTATTATTATTATTATCATTATTATTATTATTAAGTAAATAAAATAATAAAAAATTCCTTTATTCAGCCCATAGGGGATTGGGTTGTCGGACCTGCAAATAGAATCACGTCGTCACAATAGATAGTTGTGTGTATTAGGCTATGCTATTATTCTAAACGATTATCATCATCATATTATGTTATTTATTATATAAATTACCTTTTATTATTATGATATTGACATGATACGCTAAACAACAGCTATTCCATCGAAGCTCCAAAACAGCCGTAATTTGATATTTTATGATTTAATGATTTAAACTCAATTTGATTCATGAAGCAAAAGGAAATAATGGCCCAGATAGAACCAGACAGAATGTTATTTAACTCTCTCCTTATCGGCCATTTTCAAGTTTTTCCCATAATACTTCACACACAACTGACATAAAAATAGATTTTTTATCACTCAAACAGAATAGTAGTAAGTTCTTGTGATAAATAATTTCTTTAGCAAAACGTACTCTATAGATAGAATGCGGTTGGCCAAGGAGTTCACAATATTGCCATCCGGAAGTATAACGGACCAACACACAAACTCTGTGTAACCATGAACTTTTATAGTCTGGTTAATACAGTTTAGTGAGAACAACTCACAAACGCGGATGGCAAAAACAATAACAAAGGCCTGAGTGACGTCATCTGCATACTATCTATAGTCTGGTTAATACAGTTTAGTGAGAACAACTCACAAACGCGGATGGCAAAAACAATAACAAAGGCCTGAGTGACGTCATCTGCATACTATATATAGCACATTGCTCATTTTATTAAAATTTTCTGATGTACCGGAGAAATTTGAATACGAAAAATGTTGGTTGTATCGTAACGAATGTGACGATTTTCCTATAGATAGTATGCGCTTGGCTAAGAAACTCATATCATTGCCATCCGGAAGTATAACGAACCAACACACAAAACTATGTGTAATCTTAAACGTTTATAGTCTGGTTAATACAGTTTAGTGAGAATCACTCACAGAAGCGGGTGGCACAATACAATAACAAAGGCTTGAGTGACGTCATCTTCGTTCTATCTATAGTTGGTAAGGAGAGGGTTAATAAAACTCAAATAAATGTTACAATAACAGTAAAATTAAGTTTGAATCCCAGGTTTAATCTACAGAGACGAATCATATTCTTGTTTATGTCTTAGAAGTACAGGAAACAACACTTGCAATAATAATGTAAGTGTGAAGCCTAGGCTAAAGACCTATAGGGAATGAGATTAGCGGAGGAGTAGCGTCCCTTGATTGGACGTCACCCATAGTCTTTGACGTCACCGGCGGAAAAGTTATTAGAGAGAGAACGTCATGTTGGTTGTGCGCATGCGTTTCTCGTCCTCGCTGACGTCACCCATAGTCTGTGACGTCACATTTCGGAAAAGTTATTAGAGAGAGAATGTCATGTTGGTTGTCCGATGGTGATCCTATTTACCTTACAGTTGCATAAGTTTTAATAAGGAAAATAATTTATAAATTTTGGTTTACGTCTGTTTTAACTTTGAAACTTGTTCTTTAAAATTACTCCATAACCACAATTTTTTAAACATCAATTTATAAAATCGCTTACAACTTTTCTATTGACCTTTTTATTCTACATTACGTGCCATGTAATTTATACTATGTAATTTTTCTCAGTCAATTTACAATACTATTACACTGTAACGAATTCTTAGCATTTTACTGATCTTTTTTTTCTTATATGTTGACATCAATGTACCTTTTCTAGATATTTATATCTTTACACTTTAAAATCTGTATGTCCCTTAATTTACACAATGCAATTATTCTTACAGCCTACAATATTATTATACTATATATACCTATTACCAAATTTTACTTTACCACATTATATTTACGTATTTTATGTTCATGTATGTATCATTGTCGGCATTTTATACGTCTGTACAAAAATTTCCTTTTGGGTGAATAAAGTACATTATTACATTATTATTATTATTACCTGAGACCACCTCTCGGGAATGAGTTTAGCGGAAGAGTAGCGTCCCTTGATTGGACGTCACCGGGGGCGAAGTTATTTGTAAACAAACCAACTACAAGCCAAGGCGCTCCAAATACAAAATTTATTATTCATATTTCTGTACAAAAATACATATCATAATCAACGTAGATATTTTCTTCAGTTTTCTCCATTATGAAATGTTAACAAAATATGATGTAGACTACAAATTAAAAATAAAAGATTTCACATTGTTATTTATTTATTCGAGCTTCGAGCAGCAACATTTACATTGGTTTAATAGTAGCACGTCTGACAGGTAACCAGGGGGTCTGCAGTTCGATCCCCCAGTAAAAGCAGATTAATCTTCTGTTATGGATAGGGGTAGGGGGAGGGTGAGATGGGGGTTCGTCTCACTTTTTTATACACTTTTTCTGATTTTTATACAAATGCCTCTTATTGGGATTTTTTTTTGCCATTTAAAAATGTGATCCATCAACTCGAAACGGTATTATGTCGGAACGAACCAGATGCTTAAAATCTGAATTAAATGTTAAACTAGTCAAAAATTTAAATTGTTGGCATTAGCACTCTAAAATATGGTATCTATTCTCCTCAATAAAACATACAAACTCAACACAAGTCTGATATTTCTGGCTATAAATTCAATTTTCAACACTTTAACCAACCCGACTTAATACCGTTTTGAGGCGAAGGATCACAAATAAAGCCCAACTTTATTCAACAGCAATGACTTTCCACCGGCCTGATATGAACGTGACAGAGGGATTACAGATCATCTTAAATATTTCATTTGACTTTGGAGAATTCCAAGAAAAGGGGATTTTGAACGATTATCTCACGCATATTCTACGGCAAGCGATGTGGTTGGTCATGTTGCCTTTTAACGTGATGGGGATCATGACGAATATCATCAACATTCGAGTGTTTTTGGAGCAAGGCGTCCGAAATGACAGCACCAATATCGGATTTCTTTGTCTGTCAACATTCGATTTCTTCAACTGCGCGACTCTTATTCCATACTCGATCTGTTTCATTGTTTTGTACACTCATGGCCGAGCACAGCTTGATACGTGCAGCACTTTTGCAACAATAGGTCTGTACGCTCATTTTACATTGTACAATATCAGCGCATGGACTACTGTTTACATATCTTTAGTAAGGAGCTTGTGTGTTGTTTTACCGCTAAAGGTAAAATCAATGTTTACTCCAAAAACTACCATAATTGCTATTACTTGCATATTTGTCTTCTTTCTACCAATCAAAATTGTCTATGCGTCTTTTACCCAAATTCTGTGGATATTCGTACCAAAGTATAATTCAACAATTGCCATGATTAAAGACTCACCGACTTCGAAGGCTATTATATACTACCACCAAATGTTCACTAATCAAATATTACCTATAACAGCTGTCATCATTGTTTCAGTAAACACAATTCTAATGGCAAGAAAACTCATTGAAGTCAAGAAATGGAGAATGAAAAACTCGTCTGCATCAGGCAAAGATGCATCTGAAGACAGTTCATATGATTTTGGTAAGAATAAACAATTGTCTTCAAAAGACATAGAACTTATAAAATTCATCAGTATCACTACCGGTATATTTCTGGTCTGCGTTTTAATGGGATTCGTACCAAGTATTGCTATCATGGGATTTCCTGGAGTTAACTTTTCTGGGATTAACAGGAATCTGTTCTACGTTGCTTTTACCACACGATTTGTGTTCGAGTCCATAAATTGTTCTATCAATTTCTTTTTCTACGTTCGAGTTTCGAGTCGTTACAGGAATGCATTTGCAGCTTCTTTTAAAATGTTTTCAAATAAATGAGCGAAATATAATATGTTGAGACAATTTCAAATACTTGGTAAACTTGAGAAATCTATTTTTAGCTCACAATAAAGCCAGTCTCTGGAGGATGTTCGTTAATTAATTTGGCTCTTTCTAAGATTAACAGGAATCTGTTCTGCATGGCTTTTGTTTCTTTTTCCTACCTACCAGTATCAATTCGTCAAAAATATGCGTTTGCACCTTCTTTCAACACGCCTATAGCCAACGTGAGTCGTTTTTGCGGCCTAGTGGTATAAAACTCGCCTTAGGATCGGAAGGGCCATGGTTCGAGTCCTGCGATCGTGAAAATCGGGATTTCAGAGTTTCGATTCGCCGACCAGATATCTTCCTTCCTTCTGTTCTTCTTCTTCTTCTTCTTCTTCTTCTTCTTCTTCTTCTTCTTCCTCTTCTTCCTCTTCTTCTTCTTCTTCTTCTTCTTCTTCGAGATATCAATCCCTCCGTTCTATCCTCTATGTATGTGAGAAATAACAATTAATGCTTTGCTTTTGTCCAAAATGCTCATAACACCCACCACCCGGATACCACGTACCAAACACTAAACCACAAGCAATCCCGAATGCCCAGAGCCCGACGGAGAGAATTCAGTGAGAACCAATGGCGGTCGCTGTCGCTGCCCCCTCCCCCCCCGTATCCCTCCCCTCCCCCCCCCCCCCCCCCCCCCTACGTCCAAAACTTGACTAATATCTCACTTCATATGTAAGATTTAATATATTTAGCCATAAAATATTTTACCATTCTAATTTCAATTGTATCTCACAGAATTTAAAGAAATGTTTTCGCCATAGCTATAGATAGTTCGAAGATGACGTTACTCAGGTCTTTGTTATTGTGTTTTTGCCATCCGCGTTTATGAGTAATGCTCACTGAACTGTATTAACCTGACTATAATCGTTCATAGATACACAGAGTTTTGTGTGTTGGTCCGTTATACTTCCGGATGCCAATGTTATGAGCTTCTTAGCAAAGTGCATACTATCTATAGGTAGAATTCGCTTGGCTAAGAAGCTCATAACATTGCC
>NC_088374.1:16474978-16492478 GCF_034508935.2 Berghia stephanieae | reverse complement strand
AGCATCAAATGCCACATGAATTTCCTTATATGTGACCCTTCGCCTCAAAACGGTATTAAGTCGGGATGGTTAAGATGTTGAAAATTGAATTCATAGCCAGAAATATCAGACTTGTGTTGAGTTTGTATGTTTTATTGAGGAGAATGGATACCATATTTTAGGGTGATAATGCCAACAATTTATATTTTTGACCAGTTTAACATTTAATTCAGATTTTAAGCATCTGGTTCGTTCCAACATAATACTGTTTTGAGACGATGGGTCACATATTATTTGTATGAATTTGAAGTCTAGGTATGAGTATACATTAGACCGAATGAGGAATTTTTGTGGAAATAATGCTCAATCTATCAAAATGGAAAAAACAAAAACAAACGAAGATAGAGTTAGGGAGTTTTGGTAAAACCATTCTTCAACCCTCTTCCCTCTCACCCACAGCAGGCTAAAGAGAAAAGGGAATAGTCTTCACCAGTCATAACGTCACTTCCTTCTTAATGACGCATGGTAACTTAGTAACACTGGCTCTAAACTATCGGAACAATGGCGGACGCCCGTATGAAATATTTCTCCGGCGAGTATAAAGCGTATCCAGAAGAAAAAAAAACACATACATTTGATCATGTTTTGACTTTTACACATTCTGATCACAAGACATATGAAAAGTTCTAACCAGCATGAAAAATAAAAGGCACAGATTTTCTTTGTTTAGAACCAAGATGGCCGCCGTTACCAGGCGGCGTGACATCAGACTACTGAATCCAATTGCTCTCACACAACATCATCAATGTAATAGATGATATAATGGTGATTGTGCGGCTATGTGGTTTAGTGGTATGACACTCGCTTTCGGATCGGAAGGTCCTGGGTTCGAGCCTCGCGCTCGGTGCATAGTTGAGTCCTTGGAAAAGGTTCTTTAGTCACATTCTCTCACCGTACTCACAGGTGTAAAATGAGTACCTGGCCGTTAACAGCGTTGTCTTTGTCCGAACAATTGTAATATCGCCTAACAGGCGGCATGTCCCGTCCTACATGTTAAATGTTGCTGTTGACCAGGGACCACTTGTAAAGCGCTTTAAGCACATTTGTGGATATTGCACTATATAAAGCTCAATTTTAAAATATTGTCAGAGATAAGAATAATGTTGATAACTGCGTAGGCAAAGACATCTAAGGCGCAGAAAGGTGATTTATATTATTTTACTAGGGTTGACAGTCGAATATAAAATATAAAGCACTCTATAGGGAATGAGATTAGCGGACGAGTAGCGTCCCTTGATTGGACGTCACCCATAGTCTGAGACGTCACCGGTGGAAAAGTTATTAGATGGAGAACGTCATGTTGGTTGTGCATGCGTTTCTCGTCCTCGCTTCCGGTGAAGAGACACTTCAAAACCAAATTGACGTTCTCTCTTTAAGGTGACGTCCAATCAAGGGACGCTACTCTTCCGCTAATCTCATTCCCTATATGCTCAATATCTCGTCTTTAATGCCAAGAGTTGTTGTTGGCTTGGGATCCATATGAAGCGCATTGAACATATGTGACTCACCGTATCGAAGCGGTATTATGTCGGGATCCACTCGGTAAGGACAATTGAATTCATAGCTACAAATACCCAACTTGGGTTTAATTTATGTACGTTCTGGTGGAGTATAAATACTATTTCTTGCATTGCAAAAACTTCTAAGGTCCAATTTCTCATCAATCTATCTCTAAATTCACTTTTTGGGGTCTGAATCATACCGTTTTGAGACGGAGGGTCACATATTTTAGATGATGATGGGCTATTTAAAATATAACTTATATGTTTACACAATAGGACACAATAGTAATTTAGGCGTAACAATAACTCAATAACACTGGAACGTAGGCGGAACGAAAAGCGCCTCCAACTTCTACACAGAACAGTACATTCCAACAAAACAACAGTAACTCTACCGCAGTATTTCACAAAACAACACTGTACATCCACAAGAATTTATCATTACAGTAAGTTCCACAACCCCAACACACAGAAGCAACAAATATAAAAACAGTTTCTTCCCAAGAACCATCAAGGAATGGAACACTCTCCCACCAGAAATCCTAGATATTACCAACAATAACAACAAATTTGGTCAACTATTAAACATTTATCCTTCAACTCAATAACACACTTATGGAGAAAGTCACCACATAATTGTATAAAATCTGCAGTGATGGGCAATCCGCCTTTTGCGGATAAAGACCTTGAACTTGAACTTAAAGCAGAGCATGCGCTTCACAGGTACAAAGATCAACGGGGTTTGTTTGTTTGTTTTTTGCGCCCCCCACCCACCCCAACCCCCCACGCCACTGTCTAAACAGCCGTGAATGGGTAGCTGGGTCTGTTAGATCTGACGGAAATTACTTTGCGATAGAGTAGCGTCACATCCAAAGGGTAGCAAACAATTTCTATTGCCTGTTTATATGAATAGAAATCAGAATAAACTCCATTGACCTAATGGCTCCAAAAAGAATGCATTTGGAACTCGCTTCCTTTGTCAGTAAGGCTCGCGGACAGCGTAGGAAATTTTTTTAAAAATCTGAAATCTCATTTTTTCCAGAAATATTTATCGTAGGCATTTTCTTCTTGATGAGAGAATTATTCGTTTAATTTTTTTTTATTCCATTTTGTTGAATGTTAATTTCATTTTGTAAAATTTGCATAGTTAGTGTGTGCGACTGTTGTATGTGTCTGTTTGGCTCGGTATGAGTGTGTTTATTGTTTGATAAATAAAATTGTAAAGCGCTTTGAGGCGTCGGTATTAAGCGCTACAGATGAATATCTTCTTAATCTTCTTAATCTTCTTCTTCTTCTTCTTCTTCTTCTTCTTCTTCTTCTTCTTCTTCTTCTTCTTCTTCTTCTTCTTCTTCTTCTTCTTCTTCTTCTTCTTCTTCTTCTTCTTCTTCTTCTTCTTCTTCTTCTTCTTCTTCTTCTTCTTCTTCTTCTTCTTCTTCTTCTTCTTCTTCTTCTTCTTCTTCTTCTTCTTCTTCTTCTTCTTCTTCTTCTTCTTCTTCTTCTTCTTCTTCTTCTTCTTCTTCTTCTCTTCTTCTTCTTCTTCTTTCTTCTTCTTCTTCTTCTTCTTCTTCTTCTTCTTCTTCTTCTTCTTCTTCTTCTTCTTCTTCTTCTTCTCTTCTTCTTCTTCTTCTTCTTCTTCTTCTTCTTCTTCTTCTTCTTCTTTTCTTCTTCTCTTCTTCTTCTTCTTCTTCTTCTTCTTCTTCTTCTTCTTCTTCTTCTTCTCTTCTTCTTCTTCTTCTTCTTCTTCTTATTCTATTTTTATTATTATTATTATTATTATTATTATTATTATTATTATTATTATTATTATTATTATTATTATTATTATTATTATTGTTATTATTATTATTTTATTACATTATTTTTATTTTTATTATTATATTATTATATTATTATTATTATTATTATTATTATTATTATTATTATTATTATTATTATTATTATTATTATTATTATTATTATTATTATTATTATTATTATTATTATTATTATTATTATTATTATTATTATTATTAATTATATTATTATTATTATTATTATTATTATATTATCATTATCATTATTATTATTATTATTAAATATTTTTATTATTATTTTATTATTATTATTATTATTATTATTATTATTATTATTATTATTATTATTATTATTATTATTATTATTATTATTATTATTATCATCATTATTATTATTATTATTATTATTTTTATTATTATTATTATTATTATTATTATTATTATTATTATTATTATTATTATTATTATTATTATTATTATTATTATTAGGAGGGCTCTTTCATAATTAACCGAAAAATGCCTGTAAAATCCGCGTTTTTTATGCTATCAACAAAATTCTTGCACGTGTTCATACCTTGACTCGTCCTTCATTTCTCTACGTAACAGCCAAGTCTGTCGACACACTTCTGCCAACGCCGCACCATGGAATAGATACCCTCTCGGAAAAAAATTTCCGTCAAGATTTTGTAGCTATTTCCGCACATGGTCAACAAGCTCTTCATCGACATCAAAGCGCTTTCCTGCCAGCTCACGTTTCAGTGGCCCAAAGATAATCAGATGGTGCGAGGTCTGGACTGTGTGGTGGGTGTGGCAAAATCTCCCATCCATATTTCTCTAGCCAACCTTGTGTCACTCATGCTGTGTGGGGTGTAGCGTTGTCGTGTTGCAAAATGACCCCGTTGGTCAACTGCCCTGGGCGCTTTCTGCGAATGGCCTCCCTAAGCTTGTCAAGAGTTTGGCAGTACCTTGCAGCATTGATTGTTTCTCCAGGTTGTAAGGTTTCGAACAGAATAACACCACGACTCTCCCAGAAAACAGTTCCCATTATTTTCTTTGCTGACCGCATGACTTTGAATTTCTTCGCGACAGGTGAGGATGGATGTTTCCATGTCATCGAATCTTGCTTTGTTTCTGGGGTGCAATGGTGCAACCAAGTCTCATCACCGGTGACTATGCTGTCAAGAAAAGTCACATCGTACCCTAGAAAGTCTCCACCGGCGTTGGCAGTATGCCCGTGAACCCTGCGTGAGCTCTTGCTTCTTCTCAAAAGTTCCCTGCAGATGTCCAATCTTTGTTCTTTATGATTGTCTGTCAATTACTTAGGACTTGCGCTGACTTTTCTGTAGCCAAGTTCATCAAATACAATTCTATGGGCAGAAGTTTCCGACATTTCAAGACTGCTTGCGATTTCATGAAGTTTCAACCTCCTGTCTTGACGAATAAGCTCATCGACTCGCTTCACATTGTCTTCTGACGTCGCAGTTATCGAACGCCCTCTCCCTTCCCTGTCTGTCAAGTCGGAATGGCCGGCTTCAAACAAATTACACCAGTGCTAGACTTGTGACGGCTTATAACATGCTCACCATATACACTCTTAAGTTCTTTATGAATTTCGGTAGGATTCAGACTTTTGGCGTTCAAAAAACGTATGACAGCTCTGATTTCCTCCTTTGACCAAGTTTCAAGGTGGGCCGCCATCTTTAAAATCGTCTAGAAATTCATTGTGCAAAATGATGCACTTCATGATTTCTGGGAATATCCGTAAGGAAATAAGGAATATCATGTCGTTTACAGAATTAAAAAATCTCCACTGGTTGCTGAGCAATGGGCACTTTTCGGTTATTTCTGAAAGAGCCCTCGTATTATTATTATCATCATTATTATTATTATTATTATTATTATTATTATTATTATTATTATTATTATTATTATTATTATTATTATTATTATTATTATTATTATTATTTTATTTTGTTTTAAAAAAAAATATTTATTTATTTATTTATTTTTTTTTTTAAATATTTTAATATTATTTATTATTTTTATTATGTACCATCATTGTATTAGAGTTACTCAATGTCTAGGGAAAACGACTCACGTTTCTGTGCAATCTGCCCAATTTGGTACTCTTGTCCTAAGACTTTCTTTTCCAGGACGGTCACTGTGGAGATCAAAATAGTCATAATAAAGGCAATCCATCGTGTTTGGTGTACGAAAATGTGATCATTCGCCTCAAAACGATATTAAGTCGGGTTGGTTCAGATGTTGAAAATTAAATTTATAGCCAGAAATATCAGACTTGTGTTGAGTTTGTATGTTTTATTGAGGAGAATGGATAGCGTATTTTAGAGTGCTAAAGTCAACAATTTATATTTTTGACCAGTTTAACATTAAATTCACCTTTAAAGCATCTGGTTCATTCCGACATAATACCGTTTCGAGACGATGGATCACAAATAACTTGGAACATTTATATAGAGTAATAGGTTATTCACTAAACGTGCTCAAAGCGCTTTATAATAGGGTCAGGGCAAAAAGCAATACTTAGCATGTCGGACGATATTCCTTTCTTTTCGGACAGAGACAACGCTGTTTACGCACGAGGAGTCCCGCTCTGAGCATAGTTGAGTTCATGGAAAAGGCTCTTTACTCACAATAAATGTTTGGATAATAATTAATTGGGAAACACACCTTCCTTTCTTCCGGTTCCAAACTTCTTGGAAGTGTGCAACCAATCTCAGGACGTTGAATAGATAATGAATGGGTTCAATATTGAATCACAAGGCGGCATAGCCATTTCTATAGAAGGATGTATAGGGAATTAGATTAGCGGAAGAGTAGCGCCATGCCCTGTCCTATATGTTAAATGTTGCTGTTGACCAGGGACCCCTTGTAAAGCGCTTTGAGCACGTTTAGTTGATATTGCGCTATATAAAAGCTCAATTTTTTTATCAGACATAATTTCTACCTTGGTCTTTGGTGTAATTTTGATGTCGTTTCAACTGTTCAGCTTGTTCTTGGATCACCGTTTCCTGTTCCGATATAAGATTCTCATGTTCTTTTGCCTTGTCTTCCAACACTGTGACTTTTTCCAATAAAAATGACACAATTTCTGAAATATCTTCATCTGCGAATGACAAAAACACATTATTCTATTTTGAATTAACGAAAAAATGATTTTTTTAAAAGTGTCTATGTTTTGTCAAGTGAGGCTTTTCAATAACAATCAAGTTTTAAAATTTAACCCTCTCCTTACAACCCATAGGAAAATCGTCACATTTGTTACGATGAAAGCAACAATTTTCTTATACTGATTGCATGTTGTTATAGTTAGTTATAGCTATAAAAACTCGACACTGTGTTGCAGAGCTCATTTTTCTTAACAAAATATAGAATATACTTGCTAGTCGGCGATGTGCGGCTATGTGGTCTTGTGGTATGACACTCGCTTTCGGATCGGAAGATCCTGGGTTCGAGCCTCGCGCTCGGCGCATAGTTGAGTCCTTGGAAAAGGCTCTTTACTCACATTCTCTCACCGAATTCAGGTGTAAAATGAGTACCTGGCCGTAAACAGCGTTATCTTTGTCCGAAAAATTGTAATATCGCCTAAAAGGCGTCATGTCCCCTTTTTACGTGTTAAATGTTGCTGTTGACCAGGGACCCCTTGTAAAGCGCTTTGAGCACATTTTAGTGGATATTGCGCTATATAAAGCTCATTTATTATTAATTATAATTATTAGTCCGTTTGAAAACTCTATTTTTCTGTTGTGGTGACCATGAAGTTTAGGGCAAAATTCTGAAAATAGCTCGTAAGGAGAGGGTTAAGTAACTATTACAGTGCTTAGAAAAATGATTTTTAAAGACATTGAATGAGATTTCATACAACGTGAAATTGAATGTAAATTTCACTTCAACATATGAAAACAGATAAAATTGACGTTTCGGGAATCCCCTTTATCAACAAAACAGGATGAATGAAACACTACAGACGAAAGAGATAATGTGGTAGTGACGTGGTTAAGATGAATAAACAAAAACATTGATGGGCAGGAAATAGTATGCTAATTTTTAGGGAAGCACAAATTAAAATAGAGCAATAGAAGTTTATGCAAGGTGCGCAATTAATTAAGTCAAAAGAAGGGAGGTGGGGAGGAACAGTTCCTATAGGGAATGAGATTAGCGGAAGAGTAGCGTCCCTTTATTGGACGTCACCCATAGTCTGTGACGTCACCGGTGTAAAAGTTATTAGAGAGAGAACGTCATGTTTTCAGCGAGGACGAGAGACCATGCGCACATCCAACATGACGTTCTCTCTCTAATAACTTTTCCGCCGGTGACGTCACAGACTATGGGTCACGTCCAATCAAGGGACGCTACTCTTCCGCTAATCTCATTCCCTATCCGACTCCCCTCTTATCTCATTATATTCTATCATCCGTTAACTCAAATGGTTATTTAGAATATTCTCTGCTAGGCCAGAATGATAGATTTTTTAAAAATTATTTCATTTTAAAAGGTAGCATCTGCATGATCTGGTGTGAGAGGATGTAAACAGCATGTCTGCTTCACACGTGAGAGAACGTAGACAACATGTCCATCTTTGCTAGTAGAAAACGGTAGGGGCTGCCTGAAGCCGCTGATCTTGAAAATTCTAACGAAAGAATGAAATTGGAGCGGCTTCGTATAGATAGTATGCGCTTGGCTGAGAAGCTCATAACATTGCCATCCGGATGAAAACGGACCAACACACAAAACTGTGTGTAACCATGAACGTTTATAGTCTGGTTAATACAGTTCAGTGAGCATTACTCATAAACGCGGATGGCAAAAAAACAATAACAAAGACCTGAGTGACGTCATCTTCAAACTATCTATAGGAACGATACAGACAATGGACGTGCTGAGGAAGGGTTTGTAACCGAAATGTCCACTGTCTACATCGTTCCTATACGAAGCCTCTCCATTTTCACTCTTTCGTTACTACATTTGCTAGAAAGGGTTTTGTGATCGGTCATTTGGCATTTAGAATCGTTAATCTGGCGCCCTGTTGTCAAATTCATTTGCGCGCACCTAAAATCTTTATTAACAGGCCTTTGATTCTTGGTGGCTCGAAAAATATCCACGTCTCAATCTGTGTTAATTAATTTCCATTATACCGTATGATAAAAATTGAAAGTGAGAAAATAGTTCAGTCATAGCTTATGTGGCTATGTGGTCTTGTAGTAAAACATTCACCTTTGGATCGGAAGGTGCGGGGTTCGAGTCTCGCTCTGAGTGGCGCATAGTTGGGTCTTTGGAAATGGAACTTTCCTCGTTCTCTCTCTCTCTCTCTCTCCCCCTCTCTCTCTCTCTCTCTCTCTCTCTCTCTCTCTCTCTCTCTCTTGCTCTCTCTCTCTATCTATCTATCTCTATCTATCTATCTATCTCTCTATCTCTATATCTATCTATCTATCTATCTATCTATCTATCTATCTATCTATCTATCTATCTATCTATCTATCTATCGGTCTATCTATCTATCTATCTATCTGTCTGTCTGTATATCTATCTATCTATCTATCTATTTATTTATCTATCTATCTGTCTATTTTTATCTCTCTCACCGTACCAAGGTGTAAGATGAGTACCTGGCCATAAACAGCGTTGTCACTGTCATAAAAAATTGTAATATCGCCAAACAGGCGTCATGTCTCATCCTACATATTATTAAGTGTTGCTGTTTGCCAGGGTCAGCGCTGCGAGTTTGTTTATTGTATATTGCGCTATATAAATGTTTGTATTTTCCTTGTTTGTTGTGGATTATTTTGCTTGCTTTTTTGTTGTTGTTGTTTGTTTATTTTTTGTTTTGTTTTTGTTTTTGTTTTTTAGCTACGATGAACTTACTGGCTATCGTCACATTGGCTTCGGCTCTCATTTCTTTTATTTCAGAAAACTCATCCATATAAAACATTTGACAGAGATATCCACCAGTATTTGTAATATCCGGTTTCTCAATCGACAGCTGGAGGTAACTCTTACTGGCGTCCTTCTCCACGTGACCTCTGACCTGTCAAATACAGTTATGAAACATTTTGCCGTATTTGTGACCCATCGTCTCAAAAAAGTATTATGTCGGAAGGAACCGGATGCTTAAAAGCCGAATTAAATGTTAAAACTGGTCAAAAATATAAATTGTTGGCATTAGCACACTAAAATATGGTATCCATTCTCCTCAATAAAACATACAAACTCAACACAAGTCTGTTATTTCTGGCTATGAATTCAATTTTCAACATCTCAACCATCCCGACTTAATACCGTTTTGAGGCGAAGGGTCACATTGCAGGGTTATTTCTCTCTCCTTACCAGCCATTTTCAGGATTTTCCCTAAAACTTCACACCCACCCAACGCACAAACCATCGGAACAAAGGCGGACGCCCTTATGAACTACTTCTCCGACGAGCATAAAAGTCTTTCCAGAGGAGAAAAAAACACTATAAATATGATCATGTTTTGACTTTTACACATTCTGATAACAAGACATATGAAAAGTTCTCGCCAGCATGAAGAATAAAAAGTACGACTTTCTTTGTTTAGAACCACGCTGCTCGCCGTTGCTGGGCGACGTGACATCAGACTAGTGACGACAATAATTGTTAATCTATTTTGTTAAAAATTATTAGATTACATTTTTATCGGAATGGACGACAAGACTTTGTGTTGTCTGTCCGGATTTTAAGAGATCTACTCGTATTTGTGACCCACCGTCTCTAAGCGGTATTATGTCGGGACGTCTTGGGTGCAAAAAATTGAATTTATTGACAAGAAACATGAAACATGGGATTTGTTTCGATTTGTTATGTTAGAGAATGAGAACAATATCTTACAATGCAAAAACTCAAAAATTGGTATTTACTATTCATTTAATACTAAAGTCATTTTTCGAAGTCCAATTCAACCCGACATAATACCGTTTCAAGACGAAGGGTCACATTTATGTCTTTATTGTTTTGTTTCGTTGTTTTGTTTGTTTGTTTGTTTGTTTTATTTTGTTTTTTTTTAAATGTTGGCTAAAAAAGGATTTAGGGTCCAAAACGATTCGTGTTTGATATTTTGTAATTTTTTAAGATGTTATATTTATTTTCGTTCATCAACATTAATAATATAATAACAATATGTGACCCACCGTATCGAATCGGTATTATGTCGGGATCCACTCGGTAAGGGAAATTGAATTCATAGCCACAAATATCCAACTTGGGTTTAATTGCTGTACGTTATACTGGAGTATAAATACTATTTCTTGCATTGCAAAAACTTCTAAGCTCCAATTTCTCATCAATCTATCTCTAAGTTCACTTTTTGGGGTCTGAATCATCCCGACATAATACGGTTTGAGACGGAGGGTCACATATGAGATGAAGTGAGTAGGAAAGTGCCAGAAGACAATAGAGAATAAAAATTTCGCGGCGTCGATGGGGGTTCGAACCAGCGACCTTACTGGTACGACAACTCGTCTATCCGGGGACAGCGCTGAAGTACTGAAAGGAGTGACTCTACCGTATGAGCTATCCATAATCCCAAAAAAGATCGTCTCTAACCCTAGTACTATTAGAGCCCTCTCTTCCCGACTACTTGAGGTCATGTGTCCAACATACAAAACCGCCGCAAAGTTAGTTGGTCAGCATTTAACCCTTTCCTTACTACCCATAGGAAAATCGTCACATTCGTTACGATGCAACAGACAATTTTCACATTCTGATTTCTCTTGTACATCACAAAATTTAAAGAAATTCTTTGATTACAGCTGTAGCTACTAAACACTGTGTTTTAGAGCTCACTTGTTACTTTTTTGTTTGAGTAAGAACAGTCTATTCTTGCGTTGGATTGGAGTGAATTTTTGGGGAAAATTTTAAAAATAGCTGGTAAGGAGAGAGTTAAGCTAAACAGCCAATATCAATAAGTAAAGTTTACCTTCATGTTGTTTCGGATACTGGGTCCCTGGGTAATTCCTTGCTTTCTGATCACTGCAATTGGTTTCTCTCCAGTCTTCATGATTCCAATAGTAATGACGTCCTTTGACCAAAAGGCTGTTCCATCAGCGATACAAGTTATATTCAAATCTGTAGACACGAGCTTACTTAAAGATGCTGGTACCACTTCGATACGAAGTCCATGGCCTGGGAAATGATGATGATAGTAAAAACAACAACACCAACAACAACAACAACAACAACAACAATATTAATAATAATAATAATAATAATAATAATAATAATAATAATAATAAATAATAATAATAATAATAATAATAATAATAATAATGACAATAATAATAATAATAATAATAATAATAATAATAATAATAATAATAATAATAATAATAATAATAATAAAAATAATAATAATAATAATAATAATAATAATAATAATAATAATAATAATAATAATAATAATAATAGTAATAATAATAATAATAATAATAATAATAATAATAATAATAATAATAATAATAATAAATAAAAATAATAATAGTAGTAGTAGCAGTAGTAGTAGTAGTAGTAGTAGTAGTAGTAGTAGTAGTAGTAGTAGTAGTAGTAGTAGTAGTAGTAGTAGTAGTAGTAGTAATAATAAGATCTTGTACTTACCGAGATCAGTAATGTTAACATAGAAAACTGCAATAAAAACTAAAAGAAATGAAGAGAAGTTGACCATCTTGAATATTTGTTTTAGACTGTCTAGTGTCAAATTTGGAAAGATGCGTTCGTGATGTGCTTACTACTAATTTAAACAATATATTTTTGACTACTATCAAGTACAGGTGTACAATGGCGTGGCATGATTACAGTTTAATGTGGTGCCAGAACCAGAAGAAAATGACATAAAACATGCTATAATTATAAATACAAAAGAAAGGGGCGAAATCTAAAGAAAAGACTTACTCAAAGAAGTAAGAGGCGGTATATACCATTTCTCAGGTTTTTTTTTTTTTTTGGTTTTTTTTTATTAATGCTGTAATCTATTTTTGGATGCGGTGCCAGGCACCAAATGAACCAATGGAGTCACGCCCCTGCAGGTGTATTATAATATTTACAAGTAACGTTCTTATCAATCATGTTATCACATGATATCTTCTGCCACGTAGTATTTTGCTACCGTCATCTGTGTTTCAAGTATCCTTGATTGATACCAATGCTTTGTATCAAGTACTGAAAGGAGTTTTAATCAGCGGAGTTGTTGATTCATTTGTAATAATGATGATAATAATACTGATAATAAGAATCATGATAATAATGATAATAATAATAATAATAAGAATAATAATAATAATAATAATAATAATAATAATAATAATAATAATAATAATAATAATAATAATAATAATAATAATAATAATAATAATAATAATAATAATAATAATGAGAATAATAATAATGATAATAATGATCATGATAAGGATGATGAAGATGATGATGATGATGATGATGATGATGATGATGATGATGATGATGATGATGATGATGATGATGATGATGATGATAATAATAATCATAATAACATTGTCATACAGTCAAACTTTGCGCCACAATGTCTAGCTTTATTTGTTAAGATTACGTATGGACGGCTAAACCTTTCCGGCTATTCGTCAATTTGAGTGTATCTGTGACTATTTAAAATAATGACGTCACTGCCATTTTAAAATAAAAGCACCTGTTCTAGCCGTCTGAGTAATGATAATATATGACCATTAATCCTTTTAAGAACTGTCGGCTTGGACAATTCCCGTCTGTCATTTTTATTACATGATGTCTAGTCCACCATCTTTAAATGGATTCAATAGTCTGATGTCAGGCCGCCCGGCAACGGTGGCCATCTTGGTTCTAAACAAAGAAAATCATTACTTTTTATTCTTCATGCTGGCTAGAGCTTTTCATATGTCTTGTGATCAGAATGTGTAAAAGTCAAAACATGATCAAATGTATGGGTTTTTTTTCCTCTGGATACGCCTTTATGCTCGCCGGAGAAATATTTCATACGGGCGTCCGCCATTGTTCCGATAGTTTAGAACCAGTGTTACTAAGTTACCATGTGTCATAAGGAAGGAAGTGACGTTACGACTGTTGAAGCGTATTGGCGTATCTATTAACAGTCGCCTCTGGTTTTTCATGTTTAAAATTGTTAATGACGACCGTTTAGATCAGCCATTTTACAATGGCAAATACAATGACGACACTTCCCTTTTGGCATCTTGATTACATAATTTTGGCCCCTCGTCTCAAAACGGTATTATGTCGGGATGGACCAGATGCTAAAAAGTCAAATTATAGTTTAACTGGTCAAAAAAATGAAACGTTGGTATTTAGCACAGTAAAATAAGATATTCCTTCTCCTCTGTAAAGCATATAAACTCAACTTAAGCGTGATATTTATGGCAACAGATTCCATTTTCAGCATCTTAACCATCCCGACATAATACCGTTTTCAGACGAAGGGGCACAATTTTTCTGTCTGACATATTCAAAAGGTGTCATGGAATATATCATCTTAGAGTCCATTTTGATGACGTCATTTCCGGAACACAGTTTGAACCACGCTCACTTCCGTATATTCTATTACTTCCTGCTCTGTGGTTCACCTCCGGATTTGTTGCTCGTATCCTACATTATATACTACCATCGCTACATCGGTAATAAATTCTATCTAACCAATAATTTGTTGTTTGTTTTTGTTTGATTGTTTGGTTGGAGTTTGTTTTTTTTTTTTTTTTTTGTTTTTTTGTTTTTTTTTTTTTTTTTTTTTTTTTGTGTGTGTTTTGTCTCATTATTTAAAATGTGACCCTCCGTATCGAAGCGGTATTATGTCGGGATCCACTCGGTAAGGGAAATTGAATTCATAGCCACAAATATCCAACTTGGATTTAATTTCTGTACGTTATGCTGGAGTATAAAGACTATTTCTTGCATTGCAAAAACTTCTAAGGACCAATTTCTCATCAATCTATCTCTAAATTCACTTTTTGGGGTCTGAATCATCCCGACATAATACCGTTTTGAGACGGAGGGTCACATTTGTTGCTTGTTTTTGTTTGATTGCTTGGTTGGAGTTTTAAAAAAAAAATTTTTGGTGTGTGTTTTGGATTTGACTCATTATTTAAAATGGCTTGTTGAAAATAATGAATCAATTTTCATGAACAGACCAGGAAATGATCAAATAAAGTGAACTGACAGTTGTCCAAGGTGACCATCGGAAATAATTTTTCTGCCTCTTCTCTACTCACTTAGTCCGAAGGATTTCCACAACTTGCAAATAATTGATCAAAACTCATGAAGATAGAGCGTTAAACTCTCCCCTTACTGATCCTTTTCAGTATTTTCCTCAAAATTGCAGGCTTACCCTGCAGAAAAATTGATTTTTAAAAACTGAATCAAGCTCTCTATAGAGGATCTTTATGTTCTTATTCATCAAACAAAGACCATTCTTCAAAGTTTGTGATGTAGAAAATAAATCAGAATAAGAAAAATGTATATTGTGTCGTAACAAAATGTGACGATTTTGATGCAGGTGGTAAGGAGAGGGTTAACTCTCTCCTTACCAGCCATTTTCAGGATTTTCCCCAAAACTTCACACCCAACTACCACAAAATTATATTTTTTATCACTTAAATACAATAGCAGTACGTTCGTGCGATAAATTATTTCTTTAGCAAAACATGCTCTACAACACACTGTTCATTTTCTTTAAATTTTATGACGTACAAGAGATATCTGAATAAGATAAATGTTGGTTGTATCGTCACGAATGTGACGATTTTCCTATAGTTGGTGAGGAGAGGGTTTGCCTAACGTCCTGATATCAGGAGCCGCCTTTTCACTGAAATCCCTCTTGCTTCAGCCTACGGAAAGGGCTCTCTCTCTATCTCTATCTCTCTATCTCTCTCTCCTCTCTCTCTCTATCTCTCTCTATCTATCTCTATATATATATATATATTTCTCCTCTCTCTCTCTATCTCTATCTCTCTATCTCTCTCTCCTCTCTCTCTCTATCTCTCTCTATCTATCTATCTCTCTATCTCTCTCTCCTCTCTCTCTATCTATCTCTCTCTCCTCTCTCTCTATCTATCTCTCTCTCTCCTCTCTCTCTATCTCTCTCTCTCTATCTCTCTCTCTCTCAACTGAGTGATTGAAGTTCACTTATTTATTTTGTGCCGTGCGGTTGTATGTGTGTGTGTGTGTGTGTGTGTGTGTGTGTGTGGCGGTGATGTGATGGTGGTGGTGGTGGTGGTGTTGGTGTGTGTGTGTGTGTGTGTGTGTCTGTGCGTGTGTGTGTGTGTGTGTGTGATGTCCCAGATCCGACGTGAAGCAATACGCTTCAACAGTCGTAACGTCACTTCCCTCGTAATGACGCATGGTAACTTAGTAACTGGCTCTAAACTATTGGAACAATGGTATGAAATATTTCTCCGACGAGCATAAAAGCGTATCCGGAGGAGAAAAAAATCCATTATAAATTTGATCGTGCTTTGACTTTTACACATTCTGATCACAAGACGTATGAAAAGTTCTAGCCACCATGAAGAATAAAAAGTACCGATTTTCTTTGTTTAGATCCACTATGACCGCCCTTGCTGGGCGACGTGACATCAGACTATTGAATCCTATTATCTGTACGTCTTAACGGACGTTCTCTCATCGACATGTATCACGGTGACACACATCCACCGCGTCACATCGTGGCCATCGTAAAGTTATGGCCTGACACTGACCAAAAAATGACGTCAAAATGCCAGTCTTTTGCCACAAAAGAAAACAAATCGTGAGTTGTATTCAATAGTTCAACCAATGAAATAACTTGTTTCCATGAGCACTACTAACGACAACTCACTAGGCGGTGCAAAAACCAAATCATGACGTCAAACTGCCAGTCCTTTTGGATTTCAGTGTCAGGCTATAACATAACGATGGCTACGGTCAAATCCATGTTAGTCAGACCGCGTACGAAAAGTCTGTACGTCTAAATGGGGCATAAGACATAAACATTTAACTTGAGTTTCTGGGACATGTGTGGAGAAGAGACGGAATAGAAAAGTTGGTAACATCTGATATGATTAAAATAAAGAGAGCTAGAGGAAGACAAAGAATGACTTATTTAAATAAACTAAGAATGGCCAAATGTGACTTAAAAAGCAACACAGATTTCATGCGCACCGCAGAGGATCGTGATTCGTGGAGACAGCTGACCGGCAACGTGCTCTAGAGTATAAGCCACGATGGAAGATGATGAACACGCTAACAAAGATAACATTATACGACAGGCGACGGGTCACATTTTCTGTCATTTTGGTTTTTAAATGCATGTGTTGTCATCTGGTCAATTCAAACTTCATACCCTTTGGAGTTGTAGGTCACATAAAAGAATAACGGAATGTAACCTTCCATTTCCCACTCTCTAAAATGTATTCTGTCGAAGTGAACATGGTTATTAAAATTCAATTTCAAGCAAACATTTTAAAACTCAATATTTATTGAGGAGAGCAAGTTTTGTCTTCTAAAAAACAAAATATACCAAATGTGACCCCTCGTCTCAAAACGGTATTATGTCGGGATGGACCTGGTGCTAAAAAATCATATTATAGTTAAACTGGTCAAAGATTTGAAACGTTGGTATTTAGCACAGTAAAATACGATATTCCTTCTCCTCTATAAAGCATATAAACTCAATTTAAGCATGATATTTCTGGCTACAAATTCCATTTTCAGGATCTTAATCAACCCGACTTAATACCGTTTTGAGACGAAGGGTCACAAATGTTCTATTTTTACAGCGTGGGGCAGCGTGGCTCACTGGTACGGTCTTTGCTTCTTACCCGAAAGGTACCGAGTTCAATCACCCGCCGCTGCCATTTGTGTCCTTGAGCAAGTCACCTCGCCTTAGCTCACTTTGCTGCGCTGCTATGCGACTCACGCATGGGTTATTCCAGTCTTCCCTTGGAACAGACTCAAAAACAAATTTTCCCTTGGGGATGAATAAAGGGAATTTTATTTTTTGTTTTATCTATTTACTCATCTTGACATAAGTTGTGAAAATTTCAATCTAAATAAAAATACGGAGGACAATAATTGTTGTAATAAAATATGTAGAAAATTATATATATATATATATATATATATATAATATATATATATATA
>NC_088374.1:16464978-16472478 GCF_034508935.2 Berghia stephanieae | reverse complement strand
CATTCTTGTCAGGTCGCTAACCCGCCACAACACTTACTTACTTACTTACTTACATACTTACTTACTTACTTAATCCTCTTCGGGCCTTGAGGCACATAGGGCATCCACCAGCCATCTCCATTTTTCGCGATCGGCTGCTTTTGCGGTGGCTGTTTTCCAGAACAGGCCTGTTTCCTTTAATTATTTCTCTATGGTCCTTCGCCAGGTTTCTTTGGGTCTTCCCCGATTTCTCTTCCCATCTGCTGTACAGGGCTGTCTAGGGAAGTGACCCTTTTTCCATTCTGGCCACATGACCCAGCCAACGCACACTTGACTAAATGCTTTGCAGTTACAACTTATTTGGCACAACGTGTACACGTGGGACATTTTGAAAGTCTCCACTCTTGGCGGTTTGCAGATGTTGGGCAAAAATACCTATACAAGAATAACCTACCCCATACATTGAATAAGTGTGCCTTTAGAAATCTTTTTAACCCTTGGTACGTATTACGAATCACTTATTAGACGTTGAATGAATTCAAGTCAATATCAAAATCACTCCGACATAACTGGCATGGTCTCAAGTGAGTAAAGAGCTACTCGACTATGCATAAAGATATATGTAGAATGAGGCCCCCAGAATTTACTAGTTACTATAAATGAAAAACAATTAACGATTTGTTTACAATGAAATAAAAATAATGATGAAATTTAATTAAAAGAGATAAACAGTGATCGTGGCAGTTACAAATAGAGATATGAATATTTTACGTAACTTATGATAATATGTCAGTTTCGTAAGTTTACGTTTCCAGGCAGTTGATGGGCTTGGATGATCTATTCCTCTGATAACAGGATCGGACTCGTAAAATTCCACTTCCAGGCAATTGGTAATGGGTTAATATGTAATCCTTTGACAGCGGGCTCGGGTTTGGTCCTTGAAGTTTATACAATCAAAGTTAAAAGCTCGGCGTCTTAATGGTGTAGATATAATATCTACAAAGTCCCAAAAGATAAAAATCTTCCAGTATATATATAGGAATAGAACGACTGGCCGTCCGGCATAGATTGTGGAGAGAAAGTGAGTGTCAAATGTTAGACCTATCAGCTTTTATAATAAGTGGCTACGTGACAGAATGTAGAACGAAAAGTATTCACTAATTAGAAATTAATTCGAGGGAAGGCTATAAAAGGAAAGACGATCTAATATTAGAAGGTAAAATTTATCTAAGCTTACCGAAATATAACTGGAGTGAGATGAATTCAGTTCTTAATAAAATAAAATTTAATAAGATAATTGTGAACAACCTTTACTGTGACACCCCCCACCCACGTTTAAAATATACTCTTTAACCATTATGGGAAAGATAGATTTTACAAACGGAAGTAAATTTACTATCATGATACTCTAGCATTAATCCATTGTTATGATTTGTGCTACAATTACATTATTTATTAACTAGACATGGAAATGTTTATATTAACGTAGGTATATGAATGGGTGACAATAACAATGAAAGATTGTGATTACAAATCATTGTGATGAACAACATGATGGCAATGTGATTACAAATCATTGTGATAAACAATAGTGATGGCAATGAAGCATGATTTAAGTCGATGATATGAAGGTAATTTACTGAATGAAATGAATGAAAATGTAAATGGAATATTGACATTTCAATTATTAATCATAAATGAGTGAAAATTCATAACAATAATAGTAAAGAGAAGATTTCCCAAATCATGAATGGGTATGGTATATATATCCAAACAATACTCAATGTTACATTAAGTTGGGTCATCATGTTTACAAATAAAATTATCGAAATTGTGCGTTCTGATTTGGCTTAATTTTCGAGGTAACTAACAGTATGCATGAGAGGTTAAGTTATACCCTTCTCACGTCATTACACTAATCGAGAAAGTAGGTCGGCGTGAATATTTTCACAGCCTGGTATGTGAGAGATACTGAAAGTGTAATTTTGCAAAAATAGACTCCACCTTAGTACTCTACTATTATTCATTTTGTTATTTCTTATGTACGTGAGTGGTTTACGGTCCGTTTCGACCACAAACTCTTTTAGCAGTAGATATCTGCTGAATGTCTTTAAAGCAAAGACGATCGCCAGTCCTTCACGCTCTATTACAGAGTATCGTGATTCTCTGTCCAATAATTTTCTGCTTGCATATAAGCAAGGCATTAGAGTTCCCTCATGCTCCTGTAATAGTACACCTGCGATGCCCTTATCAGACGCGTCAGTTCTTACAACAAATTCTTTTGACATGTCGGGTAATTTAAGAATTGGTTCTGAACAGAGTAATGCCTTTAATTGGTTAAAGCTATTCTGACACGCTTCTGTCCAAACAATTTTGTTCGGTGACCCATTCTTTGTCAGATTTGTTAGCGGTGTCGCGATGTGCGCGAAGTTGTAAATGTATTTCCTGTAAAAATTTAGGAGCCCAAGTACTTTGCGTACTTCTTTTTTGTCTTAGATGGTTGCAATTGTGCGATTTTTGTTTGTTTTTCTGTCTCGGGTGTCTGTGTCCCATGACCAACGGTATGACCGAGAACATCAATTTTGTAAAATGCAATGCTTGTTTTTGACGGTTTTGTTGTTAAAGAATTACGTTTTAATGCTTCGAGCACTAATTCTAAGGTTGTCATGTGATCAGTCCATGAGTTTGAGAAAATACATGCGTCGTCGAAGTATGAGAGTGTAGACGGGATGTCTTTTAATAACATACGCATCATTCTTTGGAATGTCGATGCGGCTGTCGATAATCCAAATGGCATATAGTTAAATTCTAACAATCCTAATGGTGATTGAAATGCTGTGTATTTCTTACATGATTCTTTCAGTGGAATCTGCCAGTAACCTCTAGAAAGATCACATTTTGTCATGTATTTTGCTTGAGATAAGGCAGCATATAAATTCTCTTGATTTGGTATTGGTTCTGCATCAAACACTGTTGCTTCATTTAATTTGCGAAAGTCGATACATAGCCTTATCGATCCGTCTTTCTTTTTCACTACTACTATTGGTGATGAGTATGGGCTTGAAGAATATCTAACTATTCCTGTATCTAGCATATCCTTAACTTCCTTTTCAACTTGTTCTCGTGCGTGAAATGGAATAGGATAGTTTTTCACGTTGATAGGGGTAGATGTGGTTAACTTTATGTCGTGTTCCACTAATGTTGTATGTCCGGGTGCGTCTGTAAATACTGACTGGTACTTTTCTAATAATGACCTGATTTTTCGTTCTGACATTCGTTTAGTTGAGGATTGATTGTGACGTCATTAATTGTACTATTTTTAGAGTTATCGTGTTGTGGGGTGTGTTGTAGTTCGACATCATCGCTGTGAGTTTCGATGATTAATCCTACATTTGCAGCTTCAAAATGGTTAAATATTGGTTGTGATAATCTGTCTCTATCGAAATATTTTTTAGCATGTTTGCATGGAATGTCTTTGTTGTGTTGTTAATTTGAATCTCGTAATTAACACCAGATCGTACTGCTAATACATTGAATGGTCCTTTCCATGTAGCTAAAAGTTTACTCGAGTCATCGGGTAAGAGTATTAGTACTTTGTCACCAATCTCAAATTTTCTTGACTTGCTTTTTCTATCGGAGTATTCCTTGTATTTCTCTGCTTTTTTAGTGACGGATTCCTGTGCTAGCTTACATGTGTCCTCTATTCTGTCTTTCAGGTTTCTTACATATTCGTAAGCAAACATAATTTCGTTATTGTCCTCCTCATTCCCTTTACAAATGTCGGCTACTATATTAATCGGGCCGCGAGGTGATCGTCCATACATCAACTCAAATGGGGAGTAGCCTGTAGATTCTTGGGGTATTTCTCTATATGCAAATAGGATTGCTGGTAAGTATCTGTCCCAATCATCTGGTTTTTCTGCTGACACTTTTCTTAACATATTCTTTAGAGTGCCATTAAATCTTTCACAAAGACCATTTGCTTGGGGGTGGTAGGGAGTTATGAATGAGTGTTGGATTCCCATGAGTTTCATGGTTTCATGCATCATATGTGATGTAAATTGGGGTCCATTGTCCGACAGTATCTCATTTGGTATGCCTATTCTAGTAAAAATTGTCATCAATGCTTCAGCTATGTGATCCGATGTAGTTGATTTCAATGCTATCGCTTCTGGCCACCTGGTTGCGTAATCGACTAGTGTTAGTATGTGTGTATGGTTTCTACCTGGTTTTGTTAAAGGGCCTATAATGTCAATTGCAACTTTTTGAAAAAATTTTTCAATAACTGGGGTTGTCTCTAATGGCAATCTCGGTGTTCTGCCTTTTGCGACTCTTCTTTGGCATGTGTCACACGATTTCACATATTCTCGGACGTCTTTAGTAATTCCAGGCCATGTGAAATTCTCGGATATTCTCTTCAATGTGGAAGAGCTCCCAAGATGTCCAGAAGTTATTGAATCGTGCGCTATTCCAAGGATTTTGTTTCTGTAAATACTCGGCGTGACCAGTTGTTTAGCTGTTTTGTTTCTTTTCCTATGTAACCTGAACAGAATATCTTTTTCAATGATGTATTCAACTTTTGATTTCGTCCCTTTGTTTGCGATATTGAAATATGATGTCAAAGTCGGGTCCTTTTTCTGTTCTTCAATGAACGTGTTCCTGTCAAATTGTTGTGGTTCAAGAGAAATAGTCATTGGCTTCTCTGTTGTCTTAGTCATCTTTCTTGTTTCTGCTAGACAAGCTGTTTCTTGGGTTAATGACCATTCTTTTACATCTGTTGGGTTGTCTTTAAGACCTTTTATATTGCCAACAATAACATCAGCGACGGGGTTGGGAAGTATACAGCATTCCACTATTCCTGTACAGTATGGGGTTTCTATGTACACGTTAGCTGTTTCAAAAGTTTCGACTGTGCCACTGAATGTGATGCATTGTACCGTTTTTCCAGTTTTGTCTTCGTCATTGATCAAAGATGCTTTTATTCCTACTGTACTGCATCCCGTGTCTCTTAATATTTTGCAATCAGTTCCATTAGCTTTGCCTTCACAAAAAAATAGCGATCCTGATTTGTGAGTTTGTGTTAAAAGTGACATACCTTTCACGCAATACACATTTATATTTTCTCCTGACATTACTCGTGTCTGATTGTTTACACTTGTTTGGAGTGATGCATTTGCAGTTTCTTTTGGATATCCCACGATTTTGTAACATTTGTCTGCTGTGTGGCCTTTCATTCCACAATATTGACATTTAATTATAGGTTTGTTGGTTTTCTTATACTCAGTATTATTGTCAGTGCTATTTCTTGTTTTGTTTTGATAGGATCGGCTATGGTCTCTATTGAACTGTTTGTTCCATGGTTTGTTACTATGATCATCTTGTTTCACGTGCGTGTTCCGAGTGATTGATCGGCTCGTTCTATTTGAGTATTGAACTTTAGGTGTACATGGACTCTGAGCAGCGGCAGCGTAGTATGGTTCCTTCAATGTTCTGCTAAGGGGTGTCAATGGATGTGCGCTGTTAAAATTTTCTGCGTAGATTTTTAATTTGTCCAAGTTTTCTGGCTTTCTCTCTTTAAAGAATGCGACTAAATCTGGGTTGCAAGCTTGATAGATTCGATTCTTCAGCGTGAGATAGTAAAGGCCTGCAAAGTCGTCTTGTTTTACGTTTGCCAACTCAAGCCACCGATTTAGAAATTGAGTAATTCGGTTCACGAATGTATTAAAGTCTTCTCCACTTTCCGGTTTTGCAGTGTGAAACCTTTCCTGGTAACCATCTTCCGTTAATCTAAATCTTTTTAGTAGAGCGTCTTTAATTTTACCATAGTCATCTGCATCTTCAGTTGTTAAGGTATAGAAAACTTTTAGCGGTTCTCCAGATAAGCAGTTAATCAAGGCTGTGGCCCATTTGCTTTCTGGCCAACGATAACCTTTAGCCTGAACTTCGAATCGGTGTAAGAAGGATTCTAGGCAGTCTGAGCGTTCATCGTATGTTGGCATGCGTGGAAGTTTCACGAAAAATTCATCACTATTATTATGTTTTCTTTCATGACCGGTTTTTGTTTTTTCAATTTCCAGCATCATTTGGGTCCTTTTGGTTTCTTCTTCTGCTAAAGCTATTTGTCTTTTTAGTTCCCTTTCTTGGACTCTTTCTTCTCGTTCTTCTCTAAGTATTCTTTCTTCGTGTTCTTTTTCTTCTCTACGAATTCTTTCTTCGTGTTCTTTTTCTTCTCTACGAATTCTTTCTTCATTTTCCTCTCTACGAATTCTTTCTTCTTTTTCTTCTTTTATTTTCTCTTCGCACCATGAAAATATTCTTTCCTGGGGTATTTCTAAGTCCTTTGCGAGACTTAAGTATCTTTTATATGCTTCCATTTTTGCAATAAATTAGTTACGATATTTTATATATATTATATTGACAGGATACTGTTACTGACTGTTTTATTTATTTACACTTACTGGAATGAACTGTTCAATTTTTAGAAATCTCTCTCGCTTATTTCAACTTATTATGTATGTTGAATTTGATGCCTTTTATCGTTATATCTTATAAAGCAATGTGTCAATACAATGCGGAGTTATTATGACTTGAGTCAATAACAATGTGTCAATCGCGTGTACTCTAAACTATGTTACAACGAAAAATGTATCACCAATAAGTGTGACTCGTCGTTAGTTTGTGTACAATTATTCGCAATGACGCTAATATACTAGAGTGTGATAACAATAATAGGATGCCAAAATAATCCCAAGTTATCTATTACTAAATATAACACGACGGCTAGTAGACTCCTTTTATTATTATTTAGTTTTAAAGACTCACTTTCAGAACATAATATATAAGTGGTTTTCGGTAACAGTAATATGCCAAAAATGCATTTAAAACAAATCACTATGCAAAACAAATCACGATGTCTATAGTTACTATGTGATGCCCAACTCATGTAAAAGAGAATAATGAAGGATATATTTACCAACTCAGTTCGTGGCTGGGACCTCTCTCTTGTTCAATGGTTGTTCAACAATTGTAATTAGGCATTGAAGAGTGTTTAACAGTGATGTCTGAAATACAAAACAATAAAATATCGTAAGATTTACAATAGTTACAAAATGTGTTCACAACACTGAGTGATTGGTTGATAGGTGAATGAATCGTTATGGAATGTAATCATATTGAAAACAATTCATGAATGAGGCAAACAACAAAATGAAATGAGTGATATAATAACAAAGTGGACAAGGAATGAATGAATGAATGAAAAACTGAGTGAATAGATGAATGAATGAATGGATAATGTATGAATGAAAGAATGAAGGGAGGAATAAATGTATGAATGATTGGATAAATGAGTGAATAAACGAATGAATGGATGAATGAATGAATGAATGAATAAATGAATGAATGAATAATTTTTTAATGAATAAATGAATGAAGGAATGAATCAATAAAATGCTATTCAATTTGAATGAAAGAATGAATGGATAAATTGCTATTCCATTTAAATGAAGAAATGAAAAGAAA
>NC_088374.1:16449978-16462478 GCF_034508935.2 Berghia stephanieae | reverse complement strand
AACTTTAAATTGATAGTAGTTGTAGTAGTAGTATCGTTCGGCTACATTTCTATGTTCAAGGTATCAATCCAGGTTCTGAAGTCATCATCACATTTGTTGATGGTTTCAAATGTCCCTTCAAGTTTTGTCTCTGGGCAATCTAGTACGAGGTGGTTTGCATCTTGTGGTGCTTGGTTGCACTTTGGGCATGTTGGCGATTCTTGGGGCCCCCATTTGTGCATGTTGGCAGCTGTTCTAGTATGTTTTGACCGTAGTCTATTTGCAGCTACCCAGTATTTTCTTGGTTGATCCTGTAGACCTGGGAGACTTTTACAGGGATCTTCAATTAGTTCCCCTCCTGTTGGTTTATTCCTTTTCCATTCCTCGCACCAGGCTTCTTGCGTGTTGTAGTTTTCTTTCTTTGATAGGTAGAAAGGTGAACGAGATTTTAGTCTTGATGTTGGGGGCGCAGTTTTGTATATGGTTTGCAAAGGAGTTCCAATATCTTCTTTAGCTCTGGATATCCATTTCTGTGTTGCATCCTCTCTCCTCAAGTGGGTGGTGCTATAGCGCTCATGACTGGCAGCCATTGTGTTGGAGTTGATTTCAGGCATCCAGTTACTATTCGCATCGAGTCTCTTAGTTTCGCATCAACAAGGTTTGTATGGGCACTTCTCGTCCAAACAGGAGCACAATATTCTGCCACACTGTAGCGAAGGGCCAGGGTTGATGTTCTGAGAAGAGTTTGCGATGCCCCCCATGTTGTTCCTGGCAGTTTTCTGAGTAGACAATTTCGTTTCCCTATCTTTCTTGCTGTACCCTTAAGATGGGTTCTATAGGTCAGCCGTCTATCCAGTGTCACTCCGAGGTATTTTGGATTTTGATCAGTTGGTAGTGCTGTATCATCAATCTTGATCATCAGTTTTCGTTTTGATTCCCTGTTGTTAAGATGAAATGCAGTTGCAACAGTTTTGTCGTATTCATTTTTAAATACCACCTGTCAAAATACCTTTTCATGGCCGTGTCTTTGCTAAGCGTTGTTTCTATATCTTCCCAGTTTCTTGATTGGTATGCTAAGGCCCAGTCATCTGCATATCCTAGTTTTGTGGAAGTTGTTTGAGGCATGTCGCTTATGTAGACGTTAAACAATGCTGGTGCTAAGACTGAGCCTTGTGGTACTCCATTTTTTTATTTTTCTGACTTTGCTGGTGTTGCCGCCAAGTACCACATGGAAATTTCTAGGTCCTGTCATGAAGAGAGCAGTTTCAAGATTTTTCTGCATGGAATTATTTTTGCAAGTTTCAGCATCAAGCCACCAGTCCACACTGTGTCACACGCAGCGGAGAGATCAATAAACACTGTGCCTGTTTTTAATTTCTTTTCAAATCCATTTTCAATTAAGGAGGTGAGGGCAAGGACCTGCTCGGTTGTGTATCTATTTCGTTGAAACCCTGCCTGTTCAATTGGGATTATAGGATTCAAGTAAGGAGTTATTCTTGTTAATATTATTTTTTCTAGTGGTTTGTAGAGGCAACATAGTAGAGAGATGGTTCTATAGCTAGATGGCTCTGTTGCTGGTTTTCCTGGTTTGAGGATGGCTATAACTCTAGCATGTTTCCATGTTTGTGGGTATCTTCCTTTGTTAAGTATGTCAGACATTACGGCTGCCAACCAGTTCTTTGCGTTGTGTCCAAGGTGTGTTATCATATATATCTGGATATATCCATCGATCCCTGCTGCTTTTCCATTCTTCATACTTTTGATACCTTCGTGTATTTCTTCGTGACTGATTGGGAAGGTTCACATTGAGCCAGATGATGGGAGAGAGTCGAGAGTGTTTCTGTTTTCCTTGCGGATATTTTTTTCGAACATCTGATCTGGAACGTGTTGTCCGCGTTGCTTAATTTCTTGTGCCACAATATCTACGGACACGAGTGGAGCGGTTTTGGTTCCGTTGTTTTCAGGGTTAAGTTTCCTAATCAGTAGCCAAGCATGTTGACTCGAGTGTCTCATATCCAAGTTTTCTACTGTGTCAATTCATCTTTCTCTTCTGTCCTCTTGAAGGGTATTTAATAGCTGTTCTGCTACATCCTGGTCTTGGTTTTTTTTTCATATGGTTCGAGAAGTTTTTCACTCGCGTCTGACCAGCATGGATTGTGCCACAGTCTGACTCCTCTTGGGATGTATTTTTAGCACTTGTCAATATCAGTTTGCTAAATCTCTCTATGTTATCAGCCGATGATGGAATTTAAATTGATTATTTAAAATAACATGTGGAAGAAACGATATATTGGTGATCCAAAACAGAATGTGATAGCAACTTCAAATTGATGATTCACAAACATCTGCCAGCAATTTTTCTGATTGTCAATTTACAACTGTATAAGAAAACAAGATCTGATTGATGATTCACAGCAGAATTTGACATGAGTTTTCTTATTCAAATTTGTTTTATAAATCATAAAATTTATGTTAAAAAATATTTGTAAGGCTTTTATAAAAACAAAATTATGTATATAATATGTTGTTATTTCTTATTAGTTTGACTTTAACGATTTAATTTGTATGTTGGTGTAACATATCAGTAAAAAAAATTGATCACTGTCGGTAAGGAGATAATTAAACCAAATCCATAAAAGTATTCATTTATCAGAATTGCACTTATGTTACTAATGTACCGCCATGCATTCACCATTCTGGAGAGAGAAAATATCAGATTTTGGCTTTAAAAAAACAGTTGAAAACTAATCAAAGTATCTTTTGGTATTTATTACCTTTTTTGGCATTGTAGGTTGCTGGATCTTGGAAATCTATGCTGTATCGAACAGCTTTCGCGATGTGGTGACCCTATAAATTATAGAGGAAATACAAGATATAAATTCATGATTTCTATTGATCAAACCATGTCTTATAAGGCATAATACATTATGTGCGTAAGAGCTTATCAGTATAAGTAAGGAAAGGAGTAATTTATTTTCGCACAGACACCAACAACTGTCACATGCTTCCTAAAGAGGTATTTTTATATCTTCGATTCCGTATGAAAAAAAACAACAACAGTGGTTTAACATCTCTTTGCATGATGATGATGATGATGATAATAATAATAATAATAATAATAATAATAATAATAATAATAATAATAATAATAATAATAATAATAATAAATAAATGATAATAATAATAGTAATAATAATAATAATAATAATAATAATAATAATAATAATAATAATAATAATAATAATAATAATAATAATAATAATAATAATAATAATAATAATAATAATAATAATAATGAGATGATGATGATGATGATGGTGATGATGATGGTGATGATGGTGATGATAATGATGATGATTTAATAATAATAATAATAATAATAATAATAATAATAATAATAATAATAATAATAATAATAATAATAATAATAATAACAATAATAATAATAACAATACATTATTATATTTGTTGACTGCTCTTCCATACCACGAAGAGGTGTTTAGAGCGCTTTAAACGTTAAAAGTGCTGAAGATAAAACCATTCTTTGGATTAATGAAAACAGGTAAAAAAAATACGATTGTATCGACTTTACAACATCGCATGACTAGGTGAGTGATATTCACCTTGCTCAAGATAATGGCAGCAAATTGCATAAGAAACACATTAGATCGAACGATGTTGACGTCACTCAGGTCTTTATTATTGTTTCTCTTTTCTTTTTTTTTTTTTTTTGGCCATCCGTGTTTATGAGTAATTCTCACAAAACTGTATTAGCCAGACTATAAAAGTTCATGGTTACACATAGGTTTGTGTTTTGGTCAGTTATAGTTAAGGATGGCAATGTTGTGAGCTTCTTAGCCAAGCGCATACTATCTATAGAAAACGTGTAAAATAGCGTTAGGGGACAATTTAAACGCATCATTATGTGGACAGAACTTTTGGAACGCAGTAAAGATAGTTCGAAGATGACGTCACTGAGGTCTTTGTTATTGTTTTTTGCCATCCGCGTTTACTGAACTGTATTAACACGACGAGAAACGTTCATGGATACACACATTTTTGTGTGTTGGTCCGTTATACTTCCGGATGGCAATTTTATGAGCTTCTTAGCCAAGAGCAAACTATAGATAGTATGCGCTTGGCTAAGAAGCTCATAACATTGCCATCCGGAAGTTTAACGGGCCATCACACAAAACTGCGTGTATCCATGAACGTTTATAGTCAGGTTAATACAATTCAGCGAGCATTACTCGTAAACGCGGATGGCAAAAAACAATGACAAAGACCTGAGTGGCGTCATCTTCGAACTATCTATAGAGAAGACTATTACTGTCTACAACTTTTCAAGCTTATATCCGCCCGTCTGTGTGTGTTTGTGTGTGTTTGTATGTGTGTGTAATGGTGTGTGTTTGTGTGTGTATGTATGTAATGGTGTGTGTTTGTGTGTGTATGTGTGTGTAATGGTGTGTGTTTGTGTGTGTTTGTGTGTGTGTATGTGTGTGTAATGGTGTGTGTTTGTGTGTGTTTGTGTGTGTGTATGTGTGTAATGGTGTGTGTTTGTGTGTGTATGTATGTGTGTAATGGTGTGTGGAGGTGTGTGTTTGTGTGTGTGTATGTGTGTGTAATGGTGTGTGGAGGTGTATGTTTTAATTATTATTATTATTAATATTATTCGATTTTCCATTTTTTTGGGATGAATAAAGTATATCTTATCTGATCTTATCATATTACCATCAACGGCGAGAACGACAAAATCATTCGGGTTCACGAAAATAGCCTTTTCAAAACTGCGACATCAGCGGCCAAAGATATAGGACTAAGCATGCAAACTATTACCCGTCTCCTCAGACTTGTTGGTCTAACTGGGTACAGGCCAGCTATGTGTCTGATCTAAAGGGAACAACAACAATTAGAACAAATGGCTTGGGTTCCTGGTTACATTTTATTTGTTGGACGCAGGAGAAATTGGTGAAAGTTCTGATAAGTGATGAAGCAATATTCAAAGTAGATTCTTTGGACAGGAGACGACTGAATACTCTACAACAGTCGTAACGCCACTTCCTTCCTAATGACGCATGGTAACTTAGTAATACTGGCTCTAAACTATCGGAACAATGGCGGACGCCGTAATGAAATATTTCTCCGGCGAGCTTAAACGCCTATCCTGAGGGAAAAAAAAACCCATCAATTTGATCATGTTTTGACTTTTACACATTCTGATCACAAGGCATATGAAAAGGGAAAAAAGTTCTAGCCAGCATGAAGAATAAAAAGTAATGATTTTCTTTGTTTAGAACCAAGGTGGCCGCCGTTGCCGTTGGCGCGTGACATCAGACTACTGAATCCAATTGTCGTCGAGAAAATTAGCGTTCGGGTGAAAACAATGTGCAACTGTCAAAAATCGATGATGCGCTGTGGTTACTTTATGGGGTGGTATTTTGGACATATGTGAAGACGTACATGATAGTCTCGAAAAAAGGATAATGGAGGGAAGAATTGAAGGAAAGAGAGGCCGAGGAAGACAAAGGAAATCCTGGACAGATGGCATCAAGGAAGCTACAGGACGGCGCATGGCAGACTGTAACGAGGCTGCAATGGCCCGTGAAGGATGAAAGGCCATGACATCCGACCTCTGGAAAGAGATGGAACCCGGGTAAGTTTGGGCAATAGGATAGCACCGCTCATCAAAATTACCGGACGCCTTCAAGCACAAGATTTCATTGAGCAAATATTTCGACGTGCGACATTCTTTTCTCGTAAAACAATGTCTATGATATTGATCTGTTTATGCATGGCAACGCCCCAACGAACAGGGCCAAAATCACTCAAGACGTTCTTGTATAGCACATACGATATTCAGGCATTGCCTTGGTCAAGTATCAGCCTGTCAGGAACGCTTGGAGTTTGGTGGAAACAAACCCAGAAGTCTTGTATTGAATGCAGATGTTTGTTTGAAATGTCGAAAAACCCTCTCCTTACCACCTACAGCAAAATCGTCACATTTGTTACGAAATAATATAGCTTTTTTCTTATTCAGAATTATTGTGTACATCACAAACTTTGAAGAATGATCTTTGTTTGATTAATAAGAACAAAATGTTGATTTCTATAGAGCTTTTTTGAGTTTAAAGAATCATTTTTTCTGCTGTGTAAGCCTTTCATTTTGGGAAAATACTGAAAATGATCGGTAAGGAGAGAGTTAACCAAAGAATATATCCATGCTTTAATATCATTAATGACTCATTGAATCCAGGACTTGATGCAACATAAGATAAGATAAGATAAGATGAGATAAAATAAGATATACTTAATTGATCCTAAATGGAAATTATCACACTGTTACACATCGTTCGTCGTTATAAGAGAGCTAACGGCTCTCATACAAATACTAAACAACGCTACCTGACAGATTCAGTCAATGGAATTGTGAGTAAATTAATGTACAAAAAATTAAATTGTTAAAGGATTTTAAAAATATTCCTTTCTTGTAAACAAATTTCTATTTCTTTCGTTTGATTCAAGATTATTATTGCTAATTTCTTGTTATCATCAGTAACAAAAAATACAAATCCTTAATCGTTTGTGCACTAAATATCCGACAATAGCCGTCACTGCCTATGGCCAAATACTCATTCAAACAAAGTGATATACCCAAAGACACAATATAGTAATTAGAACTTTCAACGGTCACTATCACCCATCCATACATTGACATGACAACGCCTAAATAATCTTGACTTTTGTGACAAGAAGAGACATTCTCACCACTGAGACACGGTACCACCTTTTCCTTAGGTTGTAATTGCCTCTTAATCAGTGCGGCTATGTGGTCTAGTGGTATGACACTCGCTTTCGGATCGGAAGGTCCTGAGTTCGAGCCTCGCTCGGCGCATAGTTGAGTCCTTGGAGAAGGCTCTTAGCTTTACTCACATTCTCTCATCGTACTCAGGTGTAAAATGAGTACCTGGCCGTTAACAGCGTTGTCTCTGTCCCAAAAAATTGTAATATCGCCTGACAGGCGTCATGTCTCGTCCTTCATGTTATGTGTTGCTGTTGGCCAGGGACCCCTTGTAAAGCGCTTTGAGCAAGTTTAGTGGATATTGCGCTATATAAAAGCTCAAGTTTTTTTTTAAAAAATCATAATATAATGTATTGTCTTGATCTGTGTAATGCTCTGTCAGTTTCTAAATGTTTACAATCTAAAGATCTACCTTAGTTATAATAGACTTACCATATCGTTATGGACGGACACCTGGAACTGTGAGGTCTCCAGACTATGCTCTAGTTTAGACCATATGACGTCGTTTCCTGGCTCTGGAAATTCACTCTCTGAGCTACCCATTATAGACGGCTTGTCCAGGAGAGTGAATTGGACTCGAGTATACCCTTCGTCCGCAGGGGTCACCTGAACAAGAACGTGATGACGATGGTGATAATAATGATAATAATAATAATAATAATAATAATAATAATAATAATAATAATAATAATAATAATAATAATAATAATAATAATAATCGTCATCATCATCATCATCATCATCATCATCATCATCATCATCATCATCATCATCATCATCATCATCATCATCACCATTATCATCATCATCATCATCATCATCATCATCATCATCATCATCATCATCATCATCATCATCATCATCATCATCATTATCATCATCACCATCATCATCATCATCATCATCATCATCATCATCATCATCATCATCATCGTCATTATTATCATCATCATCATCATCATCATCATCATCATCATCAACATCATCATCAACATTATCATCATCATCATCATCATCATCATCATCATCATCATCATCATCATCATCATCATCATCAATATCATCATCATCACCATTATCATCATCATTATATGATAGAAAAGACAGAATTGGATTCATATATATTGTTTCTAGCATTTCCTTTGGGAAATAAACATGCGGGAAAATCCAATGAGTCATCAATCGTGCTTAATGATCTGCATGAAAAGTGATGACGTGCAGGGGCGGGCTGAATATGAAATAGCATCATGAAGCTTTTTACTCAACGGCCTTGAGTTCTGATCAATTATGTGAAACTTACAGTCACGTATGGCAATAATTTTAGAATTTTAGATTGCAGAGAACACGACATAGATGGAAAGAAATATATAAAGAAAGAAAGAAGTGAGATAGGACACTCATACCACTGGCGGTCGGTCAATAGAGCGAAGTTGTTTTGTGCCGCCCTATATTTTCCGTAGATTAGCATGTCAACCAAACAAAAAACTTCAATTTTACAATTTTGATAAAATTAAAAATTTAGCACATACTGCTTTTTGTTTTGAATTTAATATTTGATGACTCGTGCGTCGCTCCGCCAAGGTAGCGTCAAATCGGCACGTTTCATCTTTCCCCCCGTTGCCTGCGCGGGGTGACAATGAGCGGAGGGTGTGGTGTGGTGGGGAAGTTTTTTTTTTTGTTTATATGAGCCAGTCTTCGTTTGGCCGTCCTGTCCTTATCCTATACTCCGTTGTACCTTGAAGAAAGTTAGTTACTACTCCCCAATCTCCCTCCACCCTCCCTCCCCAACTAACTATTGTCTTTCACTGCTAAAATAATTAGGCCAAGACGGCCAATCTAGCGATGCATGCCCTGAGGTCCTACTTGGGATAAATTAAAACCATATCGGTTTTATCACTGAAAGAAGAGGCTTTGCTTCACTTAGATATACGGATGAAGAGAATGGCAATAAATATATATTTTATCATTGTTTGTTTTGCTTAAATATATATTAAATATAAAAAAGAACAGTAAACAAAGTATGCACCGAGAAGAGCCCCATGGTACTATAAATAAAAATCCCTGACGCCACGGAGTCCTTCATCCCCGCACACTCCCAACGATCCCTACTCAACTTGTATTGTGTGCATAATTATAAAGATGTCGCTGATTGTGTGTGAAGTTAACAAGTGCTTTGCGTTTGGAATTAAATGTGGATTTTTAAATTCTATTATTCTAAAGTTGTGTGTCATACCGTTAGTCGTTAGTATTCAGAGAAAAGTATTATCGCTGTTGTCATTGTTTATGAAACCTACCTGTTTTTATCTTGAATCATTTTATTTTAAAAAGTTATTTCTGTAATTTGTAACCAATCATGAATCATGTTGATTTTTTAATTGATAATCAATTCCGACACTTATCCCCTCAAGAGAAAATAGTGGTGAAAGATTTAGGTCCACACAAACCAGTGAATTTTAACTTAGTTTCTAACACTCCGAGGAGACAGCGATGATTGAATAATGATTATTTTTAAAATGTTGAATGGCTTACTGCCAGTGAAAGCCGTAAAACGCTTCATTGTTTTTATTGCTTGATTTTTGGTGATGTATGCTATAACGGACAACAGGAGGATTCAGTGATATTGCGCACATCTCTCAGGCACTGAAGAAACATTCTGAATCAAATAGCCATGTCACAGATGCTGTTAAATATAAACTTTTCAACGTTGTAGATATAAGAAATCAGTTGGAAACAGGACATGCTGCGTCTGTGAGTCGTTATAATGAACAGGTGAAAGTTACCAGACAAGTTTTGTCCAAGATAATTGATGCTCTTTTGTGAGTACGTCTCGTTAATATTCTAACACACACACACACACACACACACACATACACGCACACACAAATACACGCACATATATGCAAACAATTGCAATACCGCCCTCCACACACACACACACACATACACACATACACACACACACATACAAAGTAGGTCAAATTAAGTTAAATTAACTAGACCAATAAAATTTGATTCTGTGTTTCGGATTTGTGCCGCCTTAAATACAACGTGACCAACCGCCCCTGACTCATACACACACACATACACACACACACACACACACACACACACACAGAGAGAGAGAGAGAGAGAGAGAGAGAGAGAGAGAGATGGATAAGATGTAACATATCAAGAATAGAGAGATAATACGATAATGGTACAAAGGACATGGATATACATAAAATGAAAAGGAGGTAGAGAGTGAGAGAGAGAGAGAGAGAGAGAGAGAGAGAGAGAGAGAATGGTTAAGAAAAGGGAGAAACAATGATATGAGAAAGAGTGGGAAAGAATATCAGTTGCATATAACAGACAGAGACAGTTGTGGAGTGAAATAATTTGTGACCCACCGTATCGAAGCGGTATTATGTCGGGATCCACTCGGTTAGGGAATTGAATTCATAGCCACAAATATCCTACTTGGGTTTAATTTCTGTACGTTATGCTGGAGTATAAAGACTATTTCTTGCATTGCAAAAACTTCTAAGCTCCAATTTCTCATCAATCTATCTCTAAATTCACTTTTTGGGGTCTGAATCATCCCGACATAATACCGTTTTGAGACGGAGGGTCACATTTTTACCCTAAGTCCTGCCACACGGATGAGACTCAGTATACCCGAGTAGAGTAACATTGCAGTCCCAAAGGCAGCCTGGAAATCGTCTCGGTTTCTTGCATACAGTAGTTTATAGTGTCCTGGTATTGGTTCAAAATAGAGCAGATGTCATGTAAATAGTTGTGACCCAACGTCTCAAAACGGTATTATGTCGGGATAGACCAGATGCTAAAAAGTCAAATTATAGTTAAACTGGTCAAAAATATAAAGCATTGGTATTCAAGACAGTAAAATATGCTATTCCTTCTCCTCTATAAAGCAAACAAACTCAACTTAAGTCTGATATTTCTGGCTATAAATTACATTTTCACCATCTTAATCATCCCGACTTAATACCGTTTTGAGACGAGGGGTCACATTTAGGAACCAAAATAAGTAGATTACATAGTTGTAGTTGTTTTATTGGTAAAATAAATCGTTGTTCATAATGTCCTGGTATTGGTTCAAAATAATAATAATAATAATAATAATAATAATAATAATAATAATAATAATAATAATAATAATAATATAATAATAATAATAATAATAATAATAGATCTTTATTGTCCATAAATATGGCAATTTGTCATTTAGTTACACTTGTTATAACGTTAAACGATAACTGTAACATTGAACAGATATTTCACTCCTACTTATCTCTCTCTCTCTCTCTCTCTCTCTCTCTCTCTCTCTCTCTCTCTCTCTCTCTCTCTCTCTCTCTTTCTCTCTCTCTCTCTCTCTCTCTCTTCCTCTCTTTCTTTCACACGTGCGATATACACAACATAAGCATAAAGCAGATGTCATGTAAATATTTAGGAACCAAAATAAGTAGATTACATAGTTGTAGTTTTAAAGGTAAAAAACGTTGTTTATTCTAAACGACAAAGGTAAATAAATGTAACATAATAATATGTTTCAATCCAGTTGGAGATCTAGTCCTAAGCACCTAATTATCTTCTATTTCTGTTCCACCTCACCCTTCTTCTCCTCTTCCTCTTCTATTTTCTTATCCATCATTATTATTATTATCATCATCATCATAATCATCATCATCTTCATCATCATCATCATAATCATCATCATCATCATCCACAGCAGCAGCAGCAGCAGAATCCTTTTTCTTCTTCTTCTTCTTTTTCCTCTTCTTCTTCTTCTTCTTCTTCTTTTTCTTCTTCTTCTTCTTCTTCTTCTTCTTCTTCTTCTTCTTCTTCTTCTTCTTCTTCTTCTTCTTCTTCTTCTTATTCTCATCGCTTCTTAAACTTTTTAATGACTTGTTATGTAATGCTGATGCTAACAATATCAATGTATTATGCCTTTTAGATCTTTCAGCTGCCTCTGACACCATTGACCATGACATTTTGTTAAGAAGACTATAAAATACGTTCGGCATAAAAGGAATTGCCCTTAAATGGTTTACATCATATTTACAGGATCGATGGCAGACTGTCGTGGTGAATGGTGTTCATCAGAACAAGTTTTACTAAATTTGGAGTGCCACAAGGCTCTGTTCTTGGCCCTGTCCTTTTTACTGTATATATGCAGCCCCTTTCTAGTGTGATATCCAGATTCAATCTGAGTTATCATTTTTATGCAGATGATACGCAAATATATGATTCAGCACCCCTTAGTAATATACAGTTCTTAATACAACGAATTACGAGCTGTTTTAATGAGATTAAATCTTGGATGTACCACAATAAGTTAAAATTAAATGATAGTAAAACTGAGATTTTAATGTGTGGAAGGCCGAGTATCCTTAAACAGGCAATTAAATTACCTATTACTCTCGGAAAAAGCACAATAGAATTTTCAAATAAAGCAAAAAACCTCGGCGTCATCATTGATAAAGATCTTTCCATAACAAGCCACGTGAATAACACCATACAATCTATGTACATAGAAATTACAAAAATAAGCAAAATTCGTAATTTAATACCGAGGCATATAGCAGAACTTTTAATTAATTCCCTGGTTTTATTTATATTGGACAATTGTAACTCCCTTTGGGCGAATTTAGCTAAAGACAAAATTAGCAAACTTCAGGTTGCTCAAAATAACGCAGCCAGGCTCATTGTACGCAATAACAAA
>NC_088374.1:16442478-16444978 GCF_034508935.2 Berghia stephanieae | reverse complement strand
TCCGGTGGACAAATTGATATCGTACAATAGACCTGAGGGATTGGATAGAGGGGAACAAGATTTTTGACTTGAATGAAACGAGTGAAAACAAAGATGATCACGTGATATACTTGATTTAGAAATAGTAGTAGAAATAGTAGTAGAAGTAGTATTAGTAGAAGTAGTAGTAGTAGTAGTAGTAGTAGTAGCAGTAGTAGTAGTAGTAGTAGTAGTAGTAGTAGTAGTAGTAGTAGTGGTAGTAGTAGTAGTAGTAGTAGTAGTAGTAGTAGTAGTATAGTAGTAGTAGTAGTAGTAGTAGTAGTAGTAGTAGTAGTAGTGGTAGTAGTAGTAGTAGTAGTAGTAGTAGTAGTAGTAGTAGTAAGTAGTAGTAGTAGTAGTAGTAGTAGTGTAGTAGGTAGTAGTAGTAGTAGCAGTAGTAGTAGTAGTAGTAGTAGTAGTAGTAGTAGTAGTAGTAGTAGTAGTAGTAGTAGTAGTAGTAGTAGTGTATAGTATTAGTAGTAAAGTAGTATAGTAATAGTATAGTAGTAGTAGTAGTAAAGTAGTAGTAGTAGTAGTATAGTAGTAGTAGTAGTAGTAGTAGTAGTAGTAGTAGTAGTAGTAGTAGTAGTAGTAGTAGTAGAGGTAGTAGTAGTAGTAGTAGTAGTAGTAGTAGTAGTAGTAGTAGTAGTAGTAGTAGTAGTATTTTCTAAAAGGGCTTTTCTAATGCCAACCTTTTGGCACTTTCAAACTGACAATAAATGTTGACGATAGATAGTCAGTAATGTTGTACTTTCACTACATTAGCCAGGGCAACCGATAGAAGTGAATGTACTTTTATTCAAATAACTTTTTATTAGAGTACTTTTTGTTGACGAACGTCACAAACTCGACGTTTTGATACTGCCCATATCTACTCTATTGCCAAAATGTGACCCTTCGCCTCAAAACGGTATTTAGTTGGTTTGGTTAAGATTTTGAAAATTAAATTTATAGCCAAAAATATCAGACTTGTGTTGAGTTTATACGATTTATTGAGGAAAATGGACACCATATTTTAGGTTGTTAATGCCAACACTTTATCATTTTGACCAGTTTTAACATTAAATTCGGCTTTTAAGCATCTGGTTTGTTCCGAACATAACACCGTTTTGAGACAATGGGTCACAAATGTTAAAACAAGCGTTTGATTATCATATCTGCAAACATTAGAACACCAATAGGTAAAGGAAATATAAGTACATATTTTCAGAACAAAAAATATTACCTCTACGAAAATCCATGACCGCACGAGTCCTGTAAGCTGTGATGGTTTTTGATCCCACAGTTTCCTGGTCTATAACAACTATGGAAAACATGACATTCGACGTCTCCTGCAAATTCAAATAATGATAAAACATATACATTTGAATCTGAAATCATAAATGCTAATTTGTAACCGAGAGACTCTAGCCTGGATCATAACATAATAATAATAATAATGGAATAGATTTATAGTGCGCCAAACATCCCTTCATCAGGAGGGCTCTGGGCGCATAACATGGATTAATTTAATCATTAAGCCCTAACACAGGGACACGGAAAAACGGGTTTAAACAACAAATAATCAAAAGAAAGCCTGTCGGGGAAAAAGAATTTTCTTCAAAAAGGCCGCTTGAAATTCCCTAGTGAAGACAAAACTTTTCTCTAGTGGTAGTAAATTTCCCCAACCTTGGGCCAGAATGCAAAAAGGCGCGTTCACCAGCCTTCACTCGACAGTAGCGGGGTGTTTTCAATTTGAGGTCGTTTCTTTTATCCCAAGGGGGATCGCTGTGGGTTATACCCGTTCCCCCGAGGTTTGGGGGGATAAAGCTGGTGCCCAGCCCTCCAGGCATTTGAAAAACAATAGTTGAAAAATTTAAAAATTTAAAACCGGGGGCCCACGGCAGCCCAATGGGAGCTTCCCGTAAATAATTCGGGAAACTGCCGTTTCTCTGTCTTTCGTAGTACAGAAAAATGGGGATTTCTTCCAAAAAATCCCAAACTTAAAAATAGGTTATTCGACGGAAAGAACCCCCTGGTTTACCCGACAAAATAAAAAAATGATATTAAAACTCCCCATTCCCTTTTTAACAATTTTGAAAAGCATTTTGTTTTTTAAAAGTGACTTGAGTGAGTTAAATTTTTCTTCTTCAAGTACCAAGTCCCGTGCCAAGGAAAATCGTGTCAAGGTATGCCATTCTCTCTCTGATCAGATAACCTCAAGAAAACTAAAAAAAATTTACTCTTTTTCTTTTTTTGTCACCCACGGTTTAAAATATTCAAATATGTTTTTCTTTGTCTACCTTTACTCTTTTTTCCTTCTATCTTTCATGTGAGAGCAAGATGTTCAATACAAATTTTTGTCGATTTAGGTGTCCCAAAAAAAATTTTATTTGTCCCTTTTTCCCTTTTTGTACAAATTTAAAAACTTTTTAGTTTCAGTTTGCTCTAAAAACTTCTTCATTAAAATTTCTTCTCTGTCCCTGAGATTCTTACATTCTTC
>NC_088374.1:16426579-16429079 GCF_034508935.2 Berghia stephanieae | reverse complement strand
CTTCTTCTTCTTCTTCTTCTTCTTCTTCATTTAGCCTATTGCAATGTACATTCCGTCTGATTCAACAGTAGACACAACTACCAAAATTACTGCAGGGTGATCATTGGGTGGTCAGAAATGAAAAAAATAAATCCCGACTTCAAACCAGATCGATCTCAACCCCTTTACGTGTGAAGCGAAAGCTCTACCAACTGAGCTATTGAACCCTACAAGAACTCAATCACCAGAAATTACCCCCCCCCCAAACCCAGATCCATATTTGCGGTTATAATTTGAATATTTATCACCAGGATTCATCCTGAATAATACCACTACAGACGGGTAAGTCTGTGAAGTCATGTAATTGAGCTTAAAAAAAAAGATTAATTGAGCTTTTATACAGGGCATTATCAACTAAACGTGCTCAAAGCAGTCCCCTACATGGGGTCTTTGGTCAAGAGCAACATTTAACACGTAGGACGGGAAAGAAGCCTGTTAGGCGATATTACAATTTTTCGGACAAAGTCATGACTGTTAACGGCCAGGTACTCATTTTACATCTGAGTACGGTGAGAGAATGTGAGTAAAGAGCCTTTTCCAAGGACTCAACTATGCGCCGAGCGCGAGTCTCGAACCCAGGACCTTCCGATACGAAAGCGAGTGTCATACCACAAGACCACATAGCCGTAAAGACTGATAGATTCCTACTCATTGTTTTGGTAACTTTACATCTTGAAATAATCTGAATAAGCTTCAATTGGATTCAATAGTCTGATGTCACGTCGCCCAGCAACGGCGGCCATTGTGGTTCTAAACAAAGAAAATCGGTACTTTTCATTCTTCATGCTGGCTAGAACTTTTCATATTATGTCTTGTGATCAGAATGTGTAAAAGTCAAATTATGATCAGATTCATAATGTTTTTTTCCCCCTCTGGATACGCTTTTATGCTCGTCGGAGAAATATTTCATAAGGGCGTCCGCCATTGTTCCGATAGTTTAGAGCCAGTGTTACTAAGTTACCATGCGTCATTACGAAGGAAGTGACGTTACGACTGTTGAAGCCAATTGTATATTCGTTAGCATTAAAAAAAATAACTTACTTTATTGACTTTATTAAAAACAAAACAAATAATAAACTTCTCTTGGTGTTCCAACTTTCAACTAACCGTTACAACACCAAAAAGAGGATTCCATATCTTAGTTGGTAGAGCAATTGCTTCTCCCGCAAAGGGACCGAGTTTGAGTCCTACTGACGTCGAGATTGTGTTGTGACCCCTCCGCCCCACAGAGCCGTCTACCCAGCCGTGATTTGGTAAGGGGTTCTGTTAGATCTGGAGGAAATTCTTTTGCAATTGACTAGCACCATTTCCAAAGTGTAACAAGTAATTGCATGTGTTCGTTTCACGCTATAGAGTTTGGGATAAACTCGAGCTTCATGGGTCTAATGGATCAGAACCACTACGTTTTCTCTTCCAGTTCAAAGCTCATTGGAAGTGTGTAATCAGTCCTCCGGACAATTTATACTTTATAGATAATAAATAGGAGGTGTGTTACGAAATTAAGATTCCCTCTGCTAATAAGCAATCTAGAACTAGCGACATTTGAGACAATATGACGTCATATCTAAGAAATCTCGATGCCAAATTTCAAGCATATTTTGGTTATCGCGTCATAGAGCTGTGACGTGGCAAGTTTGTTGTTCTTTTGCTTCTTGTCCAAGCGTAATCAATGGAAATTGTCAGAGCGATACATTGATGCAACCTTATCACGCCAAGATGTTTGGGTTGTCATCAAATTTTCAAATCTTCTCCGAAAAGTCTGCTGTCGAAATACACGCACGGAGTCCTTTATAAAGTGTTGGAACACGATACATGCTCCTTCAATTCAAACTGTTAGAAGGTGGGTCAGCGAAATTGAAGATGGGAGATCTGACATGCAGGATGAGGAACACACTGGGAAACCTCCTGTTGTCACGTGTGGCGACACTGTTGTTGGAGCTCGATACATGCTCTTTCAATTCAAACTGTTAGAAGGTGGGTCAGCAAAATTGAAGATTGGAGATCTGACATGCAGGATGGGGAACAAACTGGGAGACCTCCTGTTGTCACGTGTAGCGATACTGTTGTGAGGACTAGAGCTGTTGTGAAAGAAGATTCAAGAAGAACTTTTTAGAAGAATAGTGAACTTGTTGCTGTGTCCAATACAATCGTTTACAGAATATTGACCAATGAAATTGTCAATAAAACTGTCCTTGAACATGGCGTTATTATGCGTCGCGTTGCTTTAAACACCAGCTCTATTCACCTGATCTTCGCTTTACAAAGGGTACCTGACTAAACAGCAATACGTAACATGTAGAACGAGACATGACGCCTGTTAGGCGATTACACTTTTTTTACACAGAAACAACGCTGTTAACGGTCATGTTCTCTTTTTACACCTGAGTACTGTTGAGAGAATGTGAGTAAAGAGCATTTTCCAATGACTAAACTATGCGCCAAGCGATGCTCGAACCCAGGA